>NC_051163.1:117172468-117413386 GCF_013339745.2 Dermacentor silvarum | reverse complement strand
CGTCGAACTCCGACAAAGTTCAGCGACCTCGACCACGGTCCGCGGGCTTTTCGAGAGGAGGATTTGGAATGCGTCGTCTTTGATTCCCTTCATCACGTGACGGATCTTGTCAGACTCAGTCATCGATGTATCGACGCGCTTACAAAGGTCTACAACATCTTCTATGTACTTGGTGAAGTTCTCACCGGGTTGCTGGGAACGGCTGCCTCGACCACGGTCCGCGGGCTTTTCGAGAGGAGCATTTGGAATGCGTCGTCTTTGATCTTTGATTCCCTTCATCACGTGACGGATCTTGTCAGACTCAGTCATCGATGGATCGACGCGCTTACAAAGGTCTACAACATCTTCTATGTACTTGGTGAAGTTCTCACCGGGTTGCTGGGAACGGCTGCGCAAGCGCTCTTCGGCACGGAGCTTCCGCACCGCAGGGCGACCGAACACTTGCGTAATGCGCGCCTTGAAATCTGACCAGGTGCGAAGGTCGGATTCGTGGTTGTGGTACCACACGCTACCGACACCCGTGAGATAGAAGTTGGCGTAGCTGAGCTTCGTGGCATCGTCCCATTTATTGGGGGCACTCACCCGCTCGTAGATCGAGAGCCAATCTTCGACGTCGTATTCGTCGGAGCCGCTGAAAATGGGAGGATCGCGTTGACGCACGAAGCCAGGACAAATCAATGTTGGCGGTGCCGGAGGTGTTGTTTGGCTGGCGTCGTCAGGCATGATGGCCGGCAGCGTCCGATTGCATAGTTCCAGGGTTGGGGAAGTAGAACCCAGCACAGCTCCACCAAATATGTAATGGGGTTTATTGACTACTCAGAAACGCGACCGTCTCAGTTGAGCGTCGGACACCGAGAGCGCGAGCCCGTCTTCGTCGGCGGGCCGATGATGATAGTGCGTCCACAGGGCGCGCCAGTCACACAGGGCGCCAGTCTTCTTCGCTACAATATATATATGTAGAGGCATTTTGAAGGCACCAGCCTTTTGTACCGACCGTTAGTTCAGGGCCCGAGCGCTCAGCACGAGCGGCATTTCTCGAGGAGAACGCAGAAGGGATCGACCCACTAGAAAGGGCTGGAGAGCATAACCCACTATGGCGTTCGTATCCTTCGCTACAATCACCCCCGGGAGCGAAAAGGGAGCCGTTGGGCGAGCTAACAGCTGGTCACTATGAGTGGGTCATAGTAGGTCTTGAGGCGCTCGACGTTGACAATGTCGTGTCCACGACGGCGCATGTTCGCAGAAGGCTCAACTGGTTCAATCACGTAGTTAACGGGAGATGCGCGTTCGACGATACGGTAGGGGCCTTCATGCTTGAGTTCTAGTTTGGATGAGAGATCAGGTGTAGCGGAAGGAACCGAGAGCCACACAAGTGCTCCAGGAAGGAAGGTTGGTGCAGAAGTGGTGTCACCGCGTGTGCTCTTCTGGCGCTCTTGGTCACTGGATGTAGAGACCTGTGCGAGATCGCGGCACTCTTCAGCATGTCTGTCTGTGTCAGAAATGGGCGCACATTCACATGCATCCGGCTGGTACGGTAGAATGATGATTATAATGATGATTATTGTGATTTATTGGCGCAAGGGCCAGATGTGGCCAAAGAGCGCCAAGACGATGGTAATGACTTGTTAGTGGTACATGAACAGTGAATTACATGAACATTAGATGTGGCGTGGCTGTAAATGGGCCTAAAAACAGTCACTGTAAAGTGCGTAAAATCTATACGTAATAAGATTATGGCAATGACTAATTATGTGTACTATGGGCATGAACAATGCATTGGGAAGGAATGATACGACGTGCAAAATATTAAAGATGCCGGGATTGGCCAGAAGCACAAGTGCCTAAACAGAGCCCTTGAAACACAAGGGCCTGGAGGCATGTACTATAAAAAACTATCGCAGCAACATCCTCTGGAGAGAGGATGCGTTACTAACCAAAGTAACATGTAGCACATCTTTCAAGAAAGCAAGGACTGCGTTGGTGCTAAAAAGTGGTTCTTTACCGAGAAACATAGCGGGATGGATAGGGACACAATAGCGATATGCTAGCGGGAAATGTTTCTTTCTTTCTCTTTCGGCTTCCCGATACTCCAGGAGGACGTGGAGGACGGTGAGCCTCTCGCCACATCTACCACAGGTTGGAGGATCATTTCCATTCAATAGAAAATTGTGAGTACCATATGTGTGTCCTATTCTGAGACGACAGAATAGGACATCAGTTCGTCGTGTTTTAGTTGTACAGGGTCAGAACCCTACCTGTGGCTTTATCAAGTGGAACTTATTATTTGCTTCGGCGTCCCACAAGCGTTGCCAGTGGCTTCGCAGTTTGTTGCGTAGGAAAGGCTTCATATCTGTAGCAGGGGCAGCAGCGGGAAGACCAATACGTTGCGATGCTGTTGATTTGGCGATTTCGTCGGCAAGCACATTAACCTCGATTCCTCTATGGCCGGGAACCCAGTATATTATTACATGTCTATGAGATAGGTAAATGTTACACAAGAGTGAGTATAGCTCAATAAAAACAGGATTCTTATGCTTTTGTAAAGATGTTAGCGCTTTTACAAGACTGAACGAGTCTGTGAATATTAATGCTTTTTCTAGTTTTAATTTCTTTATGTTTCACCGCAGACAGTACTGCGTAGGCTTCTGCTGTGAAGATACCTGTTAGGGTGTTCAATACGTCAGATTTAGAAAAAGAGGGGCCAACAGCCGCGTAAGGTACGCCAGCATGGGACTTGGATGCGTCGGTGTAGAATTCCGAACACGAGTACTACGATTGATGTTCGCGGAAATGCATTGCAATTTCGAGCTCGGGAGCGTGCTTTGTGACCTCTATAAAGGACAGATCACATTCTATCACCTGCCACTCCCAGGGCGGTGACAGCTTAGCTGGAGGCATTAGGCGATGTTCTAGAAGTGGGACATCCATCTCTTCGGTAAGTTCTCTTAGACGCAGTGAGAAAGGCCGCCTCATAGAAGGTCGATTATAGAAAGCGTTGCACACTTCAAATCATTAAGGGTTGTAGAACAAGGATGTTCACGATCAGGAGTGTACTTTGAGAAAATAGATGAAGCTGATGTATGTTCTCTGGAGATGGAGTGACCACTCATTTGGTTCTACGTATAAACTTTCGACGGGGCTTGTTCTGAATGCGCCAGTGGCCAGGCGGATACCTAGATGATGGACAGGATCTAGCATTTTTAGCGCGCTCGGGGCGGCGGAATGGTATACTCGGCACCATAGTCCAAACGTGACCGAATGAGTCTATTGTGAAGATTCAGTAAACACTTCCTGTCGCTGCCCCACGATGTGTGAGATAAAATTTTCAGTAAGTTCATTGTTTTTAGGCATTTCGCCTTGAGATGTTTTATGTGGTTAATGAAAGTAAGCTTCGAGTCAAGTATGATGCCTAAGAATTTGTGTTCTTTGTTTATAGGTTTTTGTTGTCCATACATTTTGATAGTGGGATCTGCAACGAGACCTTTCTTCCTAGTGAAAAGAACACAAGAACTTTTGTGGGTGTTTACTTTGAACCCGTTTTCGTCTGCCCACTTGGACACTTTGTTCAGCCCCTGCTGTACCTGTCTCTCGCACACTGCGAGGTTACAGGACTTGAAGCCTATCTGTACATCGTCCACATAGATGGAATAAAAAATTGCTGGTGGTAACGAAGCACGAAGCGTGTTATTTTTAACGATAAAGAGTGTGCAACTGAGCACGCCTCCTTGGGGTACACCAGTTTCCTGCACAAAAGGTCGTGATAAAACATTGCCAACTCGAACACGGTATGTGCGATTCAGAAGATAACTCTCAATCACATTTAAAATATTACCACGTATACCAAAGTGGGAGAGGTCTCTCAGTATGCCAAACCGCCATGTGGTGTCATAGGCCTTTTCCATGTCTAAGAATACAGACAGAAAGAACTGTTTGTGAACAAAAGCTTCACGTATCTGCGCCTCAATACGTATCAAATGGTCAGTGGTGGAACGGCCCTCGCGAAAGCCGCACTGGTATGGGTCAAGCAGTTTGTTTGATTCTAGGAAATGTAATAGGCGACAGTTTATCATTTTTTCGAAGACTTTGCAGAGATATCTTGTTAGCGCTATCGGCCGATAACTCGATACAGACGATGGATCCTTCCCCTGCTTCAGGATAGGGATCACTATGGCCTCTTTCCAGGCAGAGGGGATCTCGGCGGTAGTCCATATAGAGTTATACAGACAGACAAGGGTTTTCTTCGTTTCAAAGGGCAGGTTCTTCAACATTTCATAAATTATGCGGTCAGAGCCTGGGGCACATTGGTTGCAACAGGCGAGTGATGCATGAAGCTCTGCTAAAGAGAAAGGTAAGTTATAAGGCTCGTTCCCGCTGCTCTTTCAGTCTAGTTTTTGTTTTTCTATTGCTGCTTTGTATTTTGTGAATTCTGGAGAATAGTGCGATGAACTGGACACATGTTGAAAATGTGCACCCAGGTGGTTCACTTGGTCTTCCAAGCTGTTGCCCTGAGTGTTTACCAAAGGAAGTGAATATGTTTGTCGTCCTCTCACCTTGTTAACCCTGTTCCAGACTTTGGCCTCATCTGTATACGAGTGTATACCTGATAAAAGCTTCTGCCAACTCTCTCTCCTGGCCTATCGGCGCGTTCTCCTGCCTTGTGACTTTATCTTCTTAAAATTGATAAGATTCTCCGCAGTAGGAGAATCGCGTCGCAACCCCCACGCTTTGTTCCGTTTCCTACGAACGTTCCTACATTCGTCGTTCCACCAATGGACACGGCGTTTGCATGCCGCACCACTTATTTCGGATATGCATTTAGAAGCGGCATCAATTATGAAGGAAGTAAAATATTCCACAGCAGCATCAATTCCTAACGAAGACATGTTGGCCCAGGAGATACTACTAGTAAGAGTTCGAAATTTCTCCCAATCGGCTGTATCAATCTTCCATCGAGGGGCTTGTGGTGAAGGCTCAGTTTTGGTTGTTCACAGTAGCATTGGGAAGTGATCGCTCCCGTAAGGATTTTTGGTAACTTCCCATTTAAGTTGTTTAGATAATAGAGACGGGGAAGCTATGCTAAGATCAATAGAGGAAAAGGTTCTGTTTGCGAGACAGTAAAATGTAGGTTCCTTCTTGTTCAGGAGACACGCGCCAGAGGAGAAAAGAAATTGTTCAACAAGACGACCTCGGGCATCGATACGAGAGTCACCCAACAGACTGCTGTGTGCATTGAAATCGCCAAGAAGATAGGGTTCTGGCAATTCGTCTATAAAGGACTGAAATTCATGTTTATGTAAGTGGTAATGTGGGGGTATGTAAAGTGAGCAGATGGTGATGAGTTTGCTTTGAAGAACAATTCGAACTGCCACTGCTTCAAGGGGCGTTTGTAGCTGCAAACGTTGACATGCTATGCTTTTGTGGATTACAATGGCAACACCGCCTGATGATGCGACAGCATCATCGCGATCTTTACGAAACGTAACATACTGTCGGAGAAAGTTTGTATGTTTCGATTTTAAGTGTGCTTCCTGTACACACAGCACTTTTGGATTGTGTTGGTAAAGAAGTTCTTGGACATCGCCGAGGTTTTTAAGAAGGCCTCTGACGTTCCATTGTATGATTTGTGTATCCATAATGAAAGTAAATTGGTGCTGTGTGTACTAAAAAAGTTGTCGCAGTTTCACCTGAAAGGCGAAGCATCAATTGCGATAGCAAATTTGTAGAGAGCTATACGGAGTAATGATAGCAGCTTTAACAGCTGTATAAACTTGGACATGCAGCAGCACCGGCCACACGCAGAACTTGTCGACGCCGTCGGCGTTTTGCCTGCGTTTGCACAAAATGCGTGCGGCGTTGGTGACCGTTGCGGGAGACTCTGCTATAAATAGGCACTTGGTGCCGCAGCTAAGCGTCGCCTCCCTTTCCCTCCCTCCCCCTCCCCCCCTCCCCCCACGGCTTTTCGCGTGTCGGAAGAAGGGGCGTTTGCTCTTGTTAAGGAGGAAAGAGACGCCTACTTCTGCAGCCCTTAAGGGAGCACGGCGCAGAACGCGCGTTTGTTCTCCGCCGTGGGTTCACTCCCCGTGAAAGCGCGTGTCCCTCGCGCCCTTTCACTCGCACATACAGCGTTCGGCGGCGCGCGGCGACGCTTTCATCTCCATTGACGTCATACGGAACCTCACGGCGACGGCGACGGCAACGGCGACGGCGACGCCGGCGGCAGAAATCTGGTTTGGAGTGTCCATATAATTGCTATCGCAATAAAAAAGGAAATGTTGCTTTAGATTACAGAGCCCTTTCCAGGCCCCATAACTCGGGATTTGTCCTTTCTGAAGCGGTCGAGGGAGCCTCGCCGCTCCTTAGGCGCTTGGTGCGCCGTCGGGATGGGTGTAGTGTCCATTGCCTCTTGTGAGGCGCCGGACACGCGCTCTTGCGAGCGAGAAGTTTCGCGAGAAAGTCTCGCCGCGAAGGACGAGACATTTGCGCCCACCAGCCCGGAGGTCGATGGGGCTGCCTTTGGGCCTGAGCTGCGCCGGCTGGTGCCAGCGCTAGCAGGGGCCGGTGAGGGTGAGGCAGCCTTGACTGCACCCACCGTGGGAGCTGCTGGCGGGCCTGCGGGTTCACTACGCGTAGCGCAGGCTGCCACCGAGGTCTGTTGCGGTGCCGTAAACCCTGAGGTAACCGGGCCTGTTTGCTGGTTGGATGGAGCATACTTAGCTCCTTCCACCCTGGGGGCAGGAGCCACAAGCGACAGCTCGCTGCGCGCGGGCTGGGCAGGTGGCAGTAGCCGCTGCGACGCTGCCCCTTGACGCGCCGCATCAGCATAAGTGGTCATGTGGAATGATGAGCACCTTTTGCGTACTTCCCTGAATGATATGTTTTCACGGACTTTCAGTGTTAGAATTTCTTTTTCTTTTTTCCAGCTTGGACAAGACCGCGAGTACGCTGGATGGTCACCATCGCAATTAACGCAGTGAGGTGTGGCCTCGCAATTGTCTGAGGCATGGCATTGTACTCCACACTTGGCACAGGTGAGTCGACCACGGCAGCTCTGCGAGCCATGGCCGAATCTTTGGCATTGGTAGCATCGCCTAGGATTTGGGATATATGGTCTTACTGCTATCTTTGTGTAGCCTGTTTCAATGCTTTGTGGCAAGACGCTTAATTCAAAGGTAAGTATCAGGTGTTTCGTGGGAATTTCTTTGTTGTCCTGTCTCATAACGATGCGCTGCACATTCGTGACGTTTTGCTCCTTCTATCCTTCCAACAACTCGGTTTCAGATAGGTCGATGAGGTCTGCTTCAGATACTAACCCCCGTACTGTGTTCATGGACCGATGCGGTGAAACGGTAACTGAGACATCACCTAAAGTAACAAGCTTGCCGAGTCTGTTGTGTTGCTCCTTATCACGTAGCACAAGCAGGCATTTTGGTGGCATTGTAGTCAGGGTCTAGCGTGTTGGTCAAGGTTTTCGCAACTACAAATGGGGATATGGTTCTCGCTAGCCTTTCAGTTCGTTCACTATGTACTACTTGATATCGCGGGAAAATGTCTTTAGGCCGGGTGAACAAATTCAAAATCTCATCGGTGCGTCCCCTCTTCTGAGGGAGACGATCAAGAAGCCAAGGAAAAGCGGGCAGTTCCCATAACAATTTGGTGTGCTTCGGCAGCAATGGCAGCCACCCACCACGGAATCCAACAAGGGGACGCTGCAGCACTTCACGTGTAAGGCTGCAGGCGCCAGCCGTACATTGCCGCTATAACCTTATATATAAACCCAAGAGAGGGCAGCTATACAAGGTTAACCCAAGCCGCCTATGAAAAGTGAGGAAGTAACAGAAGAGAAGAGGTGACAGGACAGTGAGGACAGAAAAATAAAGAAAAAGATCGGAGAGGGGGACAGGAAAAGGCGACCAGCCGATTTCCCCTGGGTGGGTCAGCTCAGGGGTGCCGTCTACGTGAAGCAGAGGCCAAAGAGGTGTGTTGCCTCCGCCGAGGGGCCATAAAGGTCCAAGCACTCAGCATTGGCTCAACCCCCAGGATCCCCTTTTCCCCGGGCACGGCTAAGCCGCGCACGGTTACACGCGGGGGGGTCCAACCCTCATGTGCTCGGGTACATGGTGTCGCAACACACCAAACACCTGCTTACGCAGACGCCCCTGCGGGGGGGGGGGGGGGGGGGGGGGCGTACGTGTGTGTCAATGGTGTGCGACGGGTGCCGACCGTACAGTAAGAAAAAAAGGTGAAAAGCCAGTGGTGCTCTGAGTAGCAGTGTTATAGGCGTAAGTTACGAAGGGCAGAATGGCGCCCCAATTATTATGGTTGGAGGCGACGTACAGTCAACCACAAAAGTTTGCGGACCACGCGAGCGCGTGCCAGACTAAAGCCCCTTGATGTTAGAAAGTAGCGACACTCTCCCCCACGCGCGCGCTTTCCTCCTCAATTCTCCTCGGATTTCTCCCCCTCACCGGGCCGGCGCGGCGCTGAACCCTCCAGTGGCTCACTGCAGCCGCATTAGAATCAATGCGCGCTACTTGTTTATTCGGCCCTTTGAAGCGTTGTATGGGAATTTATCCCTTGTGAAACTGTCCTGACGAAAGTACGTTTCCGATAGAACGTCGTGCCATTTTTTTTAGGACGCTTCGATAAATACAAGCGGAAGCGCTCCGAAAAATGAGTACCAAGCAGTGGCTGAGCTGTTTACCTCTACGTCGCCACTTGGGTTGTCCGTAACGCGGAGGTGTATTGGGTGCATACAATATAAGCAGCGTAGAGTATAAACGAGAATTTGGTTCACTATCTTCGCTCTTAAAAGGCTCAGAGAAGGTAACCAAGAAGAAATGTGATAGTTTACTTAAAGTGAATTCGCCAAAATGAGTGGGCCAAAAGCCTTTATACCAATGCCACTGTGCGAAATACGTGCTGTGTTTGCGAAACAGCCAACATAGAACTTTACACGCGCCTGTATTCCGTCACTGAAACGACGAGAAATTACATTCCATCACCTCTGGGAGTAATCTAAGTTTCTCTTTCTCAAAAAAAAAAAGGCTGATTGCTTACACGGAAACTGCTAAGACTGGCACTTGATAATTAACTTACAGACTTCAAGATGTCAAGTTTATCAGAATTGAGGGAGATTATCAGAAGCGCGTGGCTTGTACTTAATGAGCATGCGCGAATAATACATCATACCACTTATCTACCTATATATTGCGGTTCATGCCTTCGCAACATAAAGTACATAAAGAAAAAAAATGCTCGCAGTATTGAAACTTTGCAAAGATACAATAGCACGCAATAAGAGTAAAATAGTTCCTTGGCTTCACAAGTATCAGGCGCAAGGATCACACACACACACACACGCACACACACATACATGCACACACATACACGCACACAAGCACGCACATACACAAACACGCACACAACTACAAAATATGAGTTACAGGCATTAACGCACAAATTACATACATTTGAAAACTAACGCACGCGCGAAAACACAAAAAGCTTTGTGACGGCTCGAAGAGTCAACGAAAATTTCAGCCGACTCACTTAAAAAGAAACTATATGCACAGTTATCGGTGTTCTGTATTAAACTGAACGAAGAGTCCGGCTATGCGAAGAGCATTAAAATCTCCATGCAACCTCATCCACAAATATGAGGAAAGCTGCAACATTCACCTCGCAAAGAACGGCGTGCTTAGAAGGGGCGAAATCCTTTCTCCCGATGTTATGGAGCCACTGCTTCCGACGCACGACATTCCGTGCACCTCGGGCGATATAAAATAAGGCTTGCCCTTTCTCTGGCCTGCTGCTGCATTGAAACGCGCAGCAGCAAGGCATTTTCACGGAGAACGAATCTCAGATTCCTACGAAAGGATGAAAAAACTTGGGAAACACACGTTCGGAGCGGCAGGGCGACCACCACTTGGACTGCTCATGGCGAGCGGGAGGAACTAAAGGCGCGCGAAAGCAAGTTTCGCGCCGTTTTCGTGACGTCAGGGTCACCTGACGGGGTAGTCTCGAGCGCCGCAGCCATTCAGCGTGGCGGATGCGCTGCCTCCGCGAAAGAGGGGGAGAAAAAGAGGAGGTTGACCGCGCCGGCGAGGGTGTTGCGGCGTAGATCAAAGCGTGTCGCTACTTTCTAACATCAAGGGGCTTTATGCCAGACTGCCTATCCGCGCCACCTAGCGGTACGCCACCTAGCGGCGACAAGGGCGCTCTCCCGGATATGAGCCCTCTTGGTACTCGCCTGCCTGTTAATTTTTTATTCCCGTGCATGACATTGTTAGTTCGTTGTGTTGACGCAGAGCGCTGTCTGCGATAAGACCGCCACATATCTGGCTTGATAGCAGTATCGGAGCAATCACTGCAACCTTTGTCGACTGGTGTGCCAGTGGGTAGATAAGTTTCACGAAGCGCTGCGACGATTTTTTTACGCGACGTTTACTGGCGCACTTTGGTTGGCAGCATCTTGGTCCAATGAGTGTTGCTGCTTCTGCGTCTTGAGAGAAAGGGTAGGGAGGTGTTTCACTGTCATCAAAAATAAAGAAAAAGCGGATGCATAGAAAATTTTCTTTCACACATAGGCGCATCTTCGCATCAGTCGCTGAAAACGTAGTAGACTTGCTTCAGGCCACGTGGTGATTGCCTATTTGGAAAGATGCCGCTGCGTGTTCCACTTGACGAAAGAAGGCACATTGTGCGTTTATTTATAGAGGGAATACCTCAGCGCGAAATCTGCCGCCGAACCAACAGGAGCCGGACTGCCGTGAATAGGATTATTCAAGCTTTCCGCGACGATGACAGATTCACAGATATGGAGCGCAGTGGGCGTCCAAGGGCCACGACTGAGGAAGAGGACCGCCTGATTACGGCCGCCATCGTGGCTTATCCTTTTCAAAGTGCAGAGGATATCCGAGAAGCGCTCTCGCTCACGGTATCGTCTGAGACTGTAAGAAGAAGGCTGAGTGAGCTTGGCCTGCAGTCTTTCGTAGCAGCACAGAAGCCCTGCCTCTCAGACAGCCAGCTACAGAACGACTCATGTTCGCTACAGCAATGAAAGATTGGACAACAGAGAAATGGGGCGATGTCATCTTTAGCGACGAGTCAACTTTTTCCACGCGCTGGGACCAACGGAAGCGGGTTTGGCGTCCACTAAACTGCAGGTGTGTTTACAGTGTATTGGCAGTTAATTCACGAAGCTAATTCTGCATCACAACATGTTTCACGTAAAATGAGCTTTTGGACATTACGAGATTTTTCTGTAGTGGTATTATGTTGAAAACATTAACGATTTTTTCATAGTACTACTTACTCTGAAGCTAATTAAAAGCTGCCAGTGGGTCTTTCAGTACTATCTAATGATGTTTGCACGTTTTCTATTGCAACTCTATAACAGCATTATAAAGTTCATACGCAAGAGGAATCACAACATTTTTAGACGCGCCGCTGGAACCCAATTGTATGCTATTTCTTGCAGATATCTGCCTAATTACACACAGAGTGTTCTATCCAGTGGACGGTGTTCCGTGAGCGTGTGGGGAGCAATCAGCAAAGATGGCCTTGGTCCCCTTGTGCGTCTGGAAGGGCCCTTCACTGCGTCACGGTACTGCGACGTCATCACTAGACACCTCGTTCCGTATGCGCTGGACGGTCCCTTCAGCGACGGCTGCTATGTTTTTCAACACGACCGCAGCCCGATCCATAAAGCACGTATCGTCCAGTCATTGCTAGAAGAACATGCTGTTTGCCAGCTTGAGTGGCCTCCATGTGGCGCCGACTTGAATCCCATAGAAAATGTCTGGGGCATGTTGAAGAAACGGCTGTCCACACGAGCCAACCGCGGCCGCACGGCCGATACGCTGTGGCAAGCGATCGCACAAGAATGGGAAAGCCTGCGCGGTCGACCGGAGATTACTGAATCTTTGTACGAGTCGATGCCCACACGCATCAATAAGGTGCTAGAAAACGGTGGACATTTCACTTCCTACTAGATCATTGAGAGACCTATGTTTCATGACACTTCTGTAAATGTCTTGTGAATAAATTCATCCCCTTCAGACACGAATTATGATGCACTGTCTGCAAATGCGTCAAATGCGCATGGCATCATTTCAAGACGCTCACTATTACATTCCGAGAAAGAAGACGAAGCAATGTGCTGCTTTGTGCGAGTTTCAGTAAAAAAAATTAATTAGCGTATAACTCATCATCTAATTATTCTGAAATCCGTCAGCTTCAATGCTTGCATAAAAAGAATCAACTATTAGGCCCGAAACGCATGCACACTTGCTTTTTCGGTTGTATTCGTGTCGACCGGAGAAAGAAAATACTCTTGACGTTGGTCTTGGAACGCGGCACGTCGAACGATTGTCTAACATGGTAGTGTCTCCAGCAAAGTGATCATCTGCAGCAATACGCAGGATAACGAAGTTAACTGACCGCTAGTTGTCCCATCAGGAAGCGGACACGAATGTGCACACTGAGTTTTAGGTCATTTGAAGAAACACGTGGCGTGGGACGCGCCTCCGAAGTTCGAGTCCCCAAACGAGGACGCCGTGTCGCAAAGAGTTATAAAAAGAGTCATCGCACCCGATTATTTCTTATTTTTCTAAATGTAACCACTATAGCAGCGCGGTGGTTCGGGCTTTGCGCAGCAAAACCTGGGCGCAGGCGATCAAATCCCGGCCGCTACTGTCACGTAGCGATGGGGGAGGAACGGAAAAATTCTGCCTACTGACTAAGCATCTGTGTCCCATGGCTGCCTCACCGCTCACTCACGCACTCACGAAAAAAAAAAAGCGTGGCTACGCGAAAATAGAACTGATAACAGCCGAAGAATACGCTGTCTGATTACTTGTACTGATATTCTGCTCTCAAAATATAAGCAAGTAGCCCTGGCTAACAAAGAGCGCGTCACGTTGAAAGAGATAGGTAGAAAATATTTGCGCACAGTGCGAAAATAGACAGGCCATAGATTTAAGGAGGGATGCGTCTTCAACGTAGCGCTGCTGTCGATCGCTGGTGACGTAGCGGAAGTGTCGCGAAGAGGCTCTTGGCCACGCGCTCGCGTGGTCCGCAAACTTTTGTGGTTGACTGTACATAGCAAGAATGTCCCCGAGGGTACGTTTGAAGCGTTCTGTAAGGCCATTGGTTTGGGGGTGGCACGCCGCAGTTGTGCGATGAAAAACGCGGCATTCCTTGAGAATGACTTCAACTACTTCGGACAGAAAGACACGTCCGCGATAACTGAGTAGTTCGTGGGGTGGCCCGTGTCGGAGGATGAATCTTCGAAGCAAGAAGGAGGCAACATCGCGTGCTGTAGCTGCCGGTAGGGCGGCAGTTTCGGCGTATCACTTCAGGTGGTCGACAATAGGCCAGCGATTTTCAGCCGACGTCAGGGGAAGGGACACATACAAATCGATGTCGATGTATCCAAATGGCCGGCAAGGGCAAGGTAAAGGTTGCAGACCGGCTGGCGAGGGGCGGGGTGAAGACTGCCGGCGCGGGCAATCGGGACAAGAGCGAACGAGCGTGTGAACATAGCTGTACATCCCGTGCGAATAATACCGCTGTTGAAGACGCTGGTAAGTCTTGAAAACACCGGAGTGCATGACAGACTATATATATATATATATATATATATATATATATATATATCACACAAGAACACCCCCCCCCCCCCACACACACACATACATATTATAAAGGAGATTTAGTGAGGTTCGCAGCGACAACCGGTCGTAGGATGCACCGAGCACAGTCCTTTCGGTCGAGCTTCTGCTGCGCGCTTGATGCTGCCGATGCTGCTGACTCTGCTCCGACGTTCGTAATCTTCCTTACAAGGGCCCCGCGGAAATAAAGGAGCGATCCTGGCGGCTTAGTTGTCCGGAAGAACGATAGAAAGGTGATACGGCTTGAGGCGCTGAACGTGAACGACTTCACGGTTCCGACGTCGCATGTCGGACGGCGGCGTGATCGGCTCATCCAGGTAATTAACGGGTGATGTTCTCTCGAGAACGCGGTATGGCCCGTCGTACTTCGGAAAGAGTTTTGAAGCGAGGCCAGGCGTGTGGTGTGGCGCTAACAACCAGACGAGGGCGCCCGGGAGAAAATTGGGAGTCGAGTTCCGGGCATCGTTAACGGCTTTTTGACGGTTCTGGTCGTCTGAGGTGAATTGGCGGGCCAGCTGGCGACATTCTTCGGCGTGTCTGGCTGCTTCCAAGATTGGCAGGCATTCGGATGGGTCCGGCCGGCAGGGCAGTATGGTGTCGATTGTGTGCGAAGGATGACGGCCGTAAAGAAGGTAAAAGGGTGAGAATTCGGTAGCGGCCTGAGTCGCGGTGTTGAAGACATAGGTCACAAACGGAAGAACTAGGTTCCAATTAGACTGATCAGGCGAGACGTACATGGCGAGCATGTCACCAAGAGTTCGATTGAAGCGTTCCGTGGTAACGTTAGTCTGTGGGTGACAGGAAGTGCATTTACGATGAATAGCGCATGCAGCAAGCAGTTGTTCGATGACTTCAGATAAGAAGGTGCGGCCTCTGTCGCTTAAAAGTTCACGTGGACCCCCATGACGAAGGAGAAAACGGCGTAGTATGAAATTGGCGATCTCCTGCGCTGAAGCATTTGGTAGAGCAGCAGTCTTCACATAATGTGTTAAGTGGTCTACCGCAACGATGATCCACCTGTTGCCGGTAGGAGTCAACGAACGTGGCCCGTAGAGATCTATGCCCACGCGATCAAAGGGTCTGGATGGGCATTGTAAATGTTGGAGTTCACCGGCAGAGTTGTGCGGTGGCGCTTTGCGGCGTTGGCACACATGACAAGAGCGGACGAAGTGAATGAATGAATGTGTGTGGTTTAGTGGCGCAAGGGCCAGGTATGGTCAAAGAGCGCCATGCCAGTGTTTGTTAGTTCGCAGTGAAGTGATGAATTCTGAGAAGTAGATGTGACAGGGCTGTAAAGGGGCCTAAAAATAATCGCTGTAAAGTGCGTAAAATATACATGTACTAAAATCATGGCAATGACTAATGAGGTGTACTATGCAATGAAGAATGCATTGAGAAAGAATGACACGATATTTTAAATATTGTTACAGGTAACTCTCCGTGAAAAGAGGGTTTATTCGGACGCAACCGACGGTCTTGGGCGCCAGCCGAGGTTCTGCTATCGCTAGGAGAACGTCTTCTTCTTCTGCCCCCCTCGTACTCCGTGTCCCACTACTGCTTGTGGCACCTACCCAACTCATACAAGGCTTTCGCGCTTGTAACACATCCCCCCACGTAGACGAAGCCAACATGAGTCACTTCAGTCTTTGAAGACCGTCGACCATTTGAAAGGAGACGTGCTATGCGGTATGTCAATTCGCTTATACGATCTAACACAACGTAAGGTCCAACATAGTGCGCCAGTAGTTTTTCTTACAACCCACGTTTTCTGGTAGGCGTCCACATCCACACTAAGTCACCGGGATCATATGTGACGTGTCGGTGTCGGCGGTCGTAACGTGCCTTCGAGCGATCTTGTGAAGCAAGAGTGCGCAAATAAGCAAGGCGGCGGGCTTCTTCTGCACGACAGATTGTCTCCGATATGCAGGCATCATCGTGGTTCAGAAATGGGAAGATCGTATCGAGGGTATAACGTGGCGGCCGAGCGTAAAGAAGAAAGAAGGGGCTGTAGCCGGTAGTTTCGTGCTGGGCGGTGTTAAATGCATAAGTTACGAAAGGTAGAACGCTGTCCCAGTTCTTATGATCCGTCGACACGTACATGGACAACATGTTCGTGAGAGTTCTGTTGGTGCGTTCCGTAAGGCCGTTTGTTTGTGGATGGTACGGCGTAGAGTGTCGAAAACTTGAACAACACAGGCGAAGCATCTCTTCAACCACATCTGCAGTAAACTGGCGCCCGCGATCGCTAATAACGACTTTAGGAGGCCCGTGTCGAAGGATGATAAAACGTAGTAAGAAAACGCACACGTCGGCTGCAGTAGCCGATGGTATTGCGGCCGTCTCACAGTAGCGTGTCAGGTGGTCAGTGCACACTACGATCCAACGATTTCCACTGGAGGACCGTGGAAACGGGCCGAGAAGGTCGATCCCGACTTGCTCGAATGGAGTCCTTGGGGGTGGCACAGGGTGTAATCTACCAGGAGGAGGACTTGTGGGACGTTTGCGACGTTGACATTCGTTGCAGCTAGACACGTACTGTTGCGTCGTCTGACGCATATTAGGCCAGTAAAATCGTTCTTGAAGACGGCAAAGCGTTCTAGCTGCTCCCAAATGACCGGAGGTTGGTTCGTCATGCATAGCCCGCAAGATGGAAGTGCGTAGACTTTTCGGGACCACCAGGAGATATCGTGAGCCTGTGGGAGAATAGTTCTTCTTGTACAGAAGCCCATCACGTGTGCAATAACGATTGGCTGCTGATTTCTGTTTGGCAGCAAGCAGTTTTAAAGTGTCGTCGTTTTGCTGCTCAGTCTTAAAGGTATTGAGATCAGGAAATGCTGGCTCCAAGGCTACGATGTAGTGGTCAAAGTTGTCCGCGTCACAGTCCGTCGTGGGAAGCGGTAGCCGCGACAGGCAGTCGGCGTCGGAGTGCCGTCGACCGCTTTTATAGGAAACGGTGAAGTCGTACTCCTGTAGACGGAGTGTCCAACGTGCAAGCCTACCAGATGGATCGCGCAGATTGACGAGCCAGCACAGCGAGTGATGGTCTGTGACGATGGTGAAAGGGCGTCCGTACAAGTATGACCGAAAGCGCTGTACTGCGAAAATCACCGCGAGACATTCTTGTTCTGTGACGGTGTAATTGCGCTCGGGCTTGCTCAGAGAGCGACTGGCGTACGCTACGACGTGTTCTTTGGTGTCGAAGCGTTGAATAAGAACTGCGCCGACACCAATACCGCTAGCATCCGTGTGCAGTTCAGTGGGAGCCAAGGGATCGAAGTGTTTGAGAACAGGATGGGACGTCAAACGGAACTTCAATTCACGAAAAGCACACGCACATTCTGGGGTCCAGTCAAATTGAACGCCTTTCTGAAGCAGACACGTCAATGGATGCGCGATGTGAGCAAATCCGGGAATAAACCGACGGAAGTATGAGCACAGGCCCAAGAAGCTTCGTAGCTCTTTTACTGAGCGAGGTTGCTGAAAGGCTTCGACCGCAGCAGTTTTTGCTGGATCAGGTCTTATGCCCTCTTTGTCCACTAGGTGGCCTAGAACTAGTGTTTGGCGTTCTCCAAAGCGACATTTCTTGGAGTTTAGTACCAAGCGTGCTTTGCCTAGGCACTCTAGTACAAGATTGAGGCGAGCGTTGTGTTCACTAAACGTGCGTCCGAAAATCACGACATCATCCAAATAACACATGCAGACTTCCCACTTCAAACCACGCAGAATGTTGTCCATGAAGCGCTCAAAAGTTGCAGGTGCGTTACACAGCCCAAACGGCATCACATTAAATTCGAAAAGTCCGTCGGGTGTCACGAATGCCGTTTTTTCCTTGTCTCCCTTGTGCATCGGAATCTGCCAGTATCCGGACCGCAAGTCTACACTCGAAAAGTACGAGGCCGAAGAAAGGCAATCTAAAGCATCATCAATCCGTGGCAAAGGGTATACGTCTTTCTTAGTAACGGCGTTGAGGCGGCGGTATTCAACGCAAAATCGCCATGTGCCATCTTTCTTTTTAACTAGAATTACTGGGGCTGCCCACGGACTACTCGATTCTTGGATAACGTTTTTCTTCAGCATGTCACGGACTTGGTCATTGATGACCTTGCGCTCCGAAGGTGACACCCGGTATGGCTTTTGTCGCAGAGGCTGGTGAGATCCCGTGTCTATGCGATGCTGTACACGAGAAGGGGGAATGGATGGTGGAGCCACTTGCTGGGAAAAGTCGAACACCGCGAAGTGTTTTCGTAGAATATTTGCCAGTTCCTGACGTCTGTTAGTGCTGAGCGATTTGTTTATCATAGCCATCATCGAAGTGTCCGTGGCGCATGCATCCGACTGGGACTCATCCGTGGCATCGGGGGCTTCTGCAAGGATGGCGAGCGCCAATACTTGATGTTCACGAATAGCCGCAAGTTTCAGACCCTCCGGTAGTATTGTGGGTTCGTTGGAGCAATTTATCGTCCATAATACAGTACGCCCGCCGATAACCGACAGCGTACAATAGGGCACCAGAACATTCTTCTTCAGGCAACTAAGGTGAATGGGCTCTACGGTAGCTTCAAATGTTCTGTCGGTTGCAGGAGAACAGGCGACTGGGACACATTTGGCAGACAGCGGCGGTACGATGGTATCTGCGGACACACAAAGGGCACATTCGTAACACGGCGGGTGTTCCACAAAGACGGTCGGAAGGCTCGAATCTACAGTAATTTCTCCCGTTCGGCAATCGACATTGGCACCACACAGCTTAAGAAAATCGAGGCCCAGAATTACGTCATGCGTAGCATGAGGTAAAACTACAAACTCCGCGTTAAACGTTTCACAACCCAAGCTAACTGTTGCACTGCACACACCTACAGGGTACAATAGTTCTCCACTCACTCCACGAAACACATCGGCACGGTCCCACGAAAACAGCACTTTTCGTCCTAGCAGGCGTTTGAATGCGTGGCTCATTACGGAAACGGTCGCTCCAGTGACGGGTAGCGGCGCCGGGGAGACGGTGACCGGCTTACGCGAGGAGCAGAAGGTGGTGTCAAGCTCCGATCGGAAGCCGGTGAACGGTTTCGCAGTGTTCCCAGGTTCTCATTGGACATCCCGCGTGGATATGTGTACGCACCGCCAACACGTTGCTGGCCAGATGTTGTTGATCGGTCGTACCTTGGCGGCTGGCGGCGTTGTGGGGCCACGTTGCAGTACCTGACGATGTGGCCCTCGATACCACAGTTGTAGCACAAGGGCAGAGGACGTTCGACGAAATGCCGCTCCAAGCGCTCAGCCGGCAGAGGTTGTCGAACAGGGTACAGCACCCCAGTACGTTGAACAGGAGCCGTTCGCCTCTGTGCATCACGGCTGGAGTGAAAGCGTTGCCCATACCGCTGCTCTAACGGAAACGTCTCCAGATGTGGCCACGTCGTTCCAGCCACATCGACGTCCGTGACACACACAGACGGTGGCAAAGTAGCGCATGGTGCTGTGGGCGCCGAGTGATACACTGGGTACGTAGCCGGCGGTTGAGCTGTGTTGCACACTAGTTCATTGTGTCGCCGCAGTTCTTCGCGTACTATTTCCCGGATAGTAGAGGAAAGGTCGGTGGATGGACTGGTATCGACGCTGGCGACAGTTGTCACGTTTGCCAGTCGTCCAAATTTGGGTGCAATGCGACGGGTCTTCAACGTCTCAAATGCACGGCAGTGACGCAAGACATCTGAGACGGACGTGAGGTCTTCTCTCCCTATCAGAAAATTATAGACGTCTTCTGCGATGCCTTTCAGAAGATGTCCGACTCGGTCGTCCTCAGACATCCGTGGGTTTATGATCTTGCACAAGTTGAGTACTTCTTCTATATAGGTTGTGCATGTCTCTGTTGGAGTTTGAGCTCTTTGGGCAAGTGTTCTCTCGGCGCGTTTCTTTTTGGCATCAGTGTCGCCAAAACACTTCCCTATTTCTTCAACAAAGAGTTCCCATGTGGTTAAGGACTCTTCGTGGTTCTCGAACCACATCAATGCGGTTTCTCTCAAAAATAAGACTACGTTGTCAAGCTTCGTGAGCGAGTTCCAGTGGTTATATCGGCTCACCCGATTGTAGTGCGTAAGCCACTCGTCCACGTCTTCTCCCGCTCTTCCCGCGAACGAGCGTGGTTCCATGTAATGGTGGGCAAGGGCAACTGGCGTTGACCTTTGCGTGGTTGCAACTGGCTCCGGGTCTGGTCCTCCGTTCTGTGGCATGATGAATGTTGTCGGCGAGAGACCGGCTAGACGGCGGCTCCGGCGAAGTTCAAGCGGTTGCGACTCCGTAGTACGGCGACGTCGTGTACCCAGCACCTCCACCACTCTGTTACAGGTAACTCTCCGTGAAAAGAGGGTTTATTCGGACGCAACCGACGGTCTTGGGCGCCAGCCGAGGTTCTGCTATCGCTAGGAGAACGTCTTCTTCTTCTGCCCCCCTCGTACTCCGTGTCCCACTACTGCTTGTGGCACATACCCAACTCATACAAGGCTTTTGCGCTTGTAACAATATTTAAAATGCAGTAATTGGCAAGAAGCACTACTGCCTAGACAGAGCCCTTGAACCACAAGGGCCTGGAGGCATGTGCTATAAAAAAACTATCACAGCGGCATCCTCTGGAGAGAGGATGCGCTACGAACTAGTTGGGCTAATAACATGCAGGACCACATCGTTCAAAAAATCGACGACTGCTTTGGCATTAAAAATCGGTTCTTCGCCAAGAAACATAATGGGGTGAAGCGGGACATGATATCGGTACGCTCGTGAAAAATATTTCTTTCTTTCTGTTTCGGCTTCCCGGCACTCCACGAGGACATGGAGGACAGTCAGCCTTTCACCACATCTACCACAGGTTGGTGGTTCACTACCAGTAAGCAAAAAATTGTGGGTGCCATATGTATGTCCTATTCTGAGACGACAGAATAGGACATCAGTTCGTCGTGTTTTCGTTACGGGAGGCCAGAAACCTAACTGTGGTTTAATGAAGTGAAGCTTATTATTTATTTCAGCGTCCCACAAGCGTTGCCAGTGGCATCGCAGTTTCTTTCCCAGGAAAGGGTTCAAATCTGTTGCAGGAACAGCAGTTGTAGGGTTAATAGCCTGAGATGTAACAGATGTGGCCATTTGATCTGCTCGAACATTACCCTCAATGCCTCTCTGACCCGGCACCCAGCATATAATCACATGCTGGTTAGATATGTACGCTTTACACAGAATGGAATAGAGCTCATTAAGTACAGGGTTTTTGTGTTTACAGAGTGACTGCAATGCTTTCACAACACTTTGCGAGTCTGTAAATATGATAGTCTCTTTAAGTTTTGATTTCATTATATACTTTACAGCCGATAATATTGCATAGGCCTCAGCCGTGAAGATACTTGTCTCTGGGTGCAGTACACCGGATTCCGAAAACGATGGACCGATGGCTGCATAAGATACCCCGGCATGTGACTTGGAAGCGTCTGTGTAAAACTCTGTACACGAGTATTTGGATTGGAGTTCTAAGAAATGCATTCTAATATGTGCCTCTGGCGCGTGTTTAGTGACTTCTACGAACGATGTGTCACACTCTATGAGCTGCCACTGCCACGGTGGCAACAGTTTCGCTGGAGCCATAGGACATTGTTCAAGAAGCGGAACACCCATTTCCTCACTGAGGTTCCTCACACGCAAAGAGAATGGCTTTCTCGCGGCAGGTCGATTATGGAAGAGTGTGGCAGCGGTTACGTCATTTATAGTTGAATAAGAAGGATGTTCAATGTTTGCTTGTACTTTCAGGAAATATGTAAAACTGCTGTATGACCGCTGCAGATGAAGTGACCACTGATTCGACTCTACGTAGAGGCTCTGGATTGGACTTGTCCTGAAAGCACCAGTCGCGAGACGGATGCCCAAGTTGTGAACGGGGTCTAGTATTTTTAATGCACTTGGCGTTGCTGAATTATAAATTATAGACCCGTAATCAAGGCGTGAGAGGACAAGACTGTTATAGAGGTTTAAGAGACACTTTCGATCACTGCCCCATGTTGTGCGCGATAGAAGCTTTAGGAGGTTCATTGTCTTCAGGCACTTTGCCCTCAGACGCTTAATATGAGGAATAAACGTGAGTTTTGAATCTAAGGTTACGCAAAGAAACTTGTGCTCGCTGCTTACAGAGAGCGCATCTCCTTTGATTTCAATAGTTGGGACTGGCGTGATGCCTCTCCTGTTTGTGAAAAGTACGCAAGTGCTCTTCTGGGCATTTACTTTAAAACCATTTTCATCTGCCCATTTGGACAATTTGTTTATTACAAGCTGCACTTGCCGTTCGCAGATGGCAATATTGCATGATTTGAAGGCTATTTGCACATCGTCGACATAAATGGAATAAAACATTGTGCATGGAATGACTGTGTGAAGGGAATTCATTTTTACAATAAATAGTGTGCAACTAAGCACGCCTCCCTGTGGCACACCGGTTTCTTGGGTGAATGACTTAGACAAAGCGTTGCCCACTCTTACGCGGAATGTGCGGTTAGACTTTCGATTGTGTTTAGCATGTTGCCACGGACACCCATCGCAGAGAGATCTCGGAGAATGCCGTAGCGTCATGTCGTGTCGTAAGCTTTTTCTAGGTCGAGGAACACTGAAAGACAGAACTGCTTATGTATAAAAGCGTCTCTAATATAAGACTCAAGGCGAACAAGGTGGTCTGTTGTGGACATACCTTCCCTGAAACCACATTGGAAGGGGTCTAGTAATTTGTTATTTTCAAGGAAACAGATTAAGCGCCTGTTGATCATTTTTTCAAATAGTTTGCACAGACAGCTTGTTAGCGCTATTGGCCTGTAGCTGCTGGATAGGGACGGGTCTTTGCCTTGTTTAAGCACGGGAATGACTATAGCTTCCTTCCACGAGGACGGGATATATCCATGCGCCCACATGACATTGAAAAGATACAGGAGTGTTTTCAGCGCTTCAGGATTCAGGTGCTTAATCATTTCATATATGACACGATCACCGCCTGGCGCAGAGTTATTGCAGCAAGTGAGGGATGCTTTCAGTTCAGTTAAAGTAAATGGATAGTTGTAGACCTCACTCGATGAACCTTTACGTTTTAGGGGCTGTCGCTCTTCGCGTTCTTTGACTCTCAAAAATGCTTGTGTGTAGTGGGACGCACTGGAGATATATTCAAAGTGTTCGCCCAGACAACCAGCCTGATCTTCCAGGCTCTCTCCTTGAGTACTTACTAAGGGGAGTGGGTGTACCTCCCGGCCTTTTAATTTATTTACTCGATTCCACACTTTCGTCTCATCCGTGTAAGAATTTATACTGGAGATGTACTTCTCCCAACTCTTCCTTTTAGCACGTCGACGTGTTCTTCTAGCCTGGGACTTTATTTGTTTGAAATTAATCAAGTTTTCGGCGGTTGGAGAGTCGCGAAGTCGTCCCCAAGCTTTGTTTTGATTTTTCCGTGGTCCCTTGCATTCTTCGTTCCACCACGGGATACGACGTTTATTAGCCAGTCCGTTAGTTTGACGGATGCATGTTGTGGCAGTCTCAATTATAGAGCCCGTTATATATGCTACAGCATCGTCTATATTTAAAGAGGCAATATCATCCCTGCTTAAATAAGTTTGTTCGTGGAAACGTTCCCAGTTAGCCGAGTCAACCTTCCATCGGGGAATGTGTGGGGAACATAGATCTTGTTTTGTCAGTTTTAACATGATTGGGAAGTGGTCGCTCCCAAAAGGGTTCTTCAGAACGGACCACTCCAGGTACGGAATCAGTGTACTCGACACGATACTTAAATCTATGGAGGAGTATGTGTTGTGCGCCATGCTGTAGTAAGTTGGCTCTTTCTTATTAAGTAAACATGCTCCTGAAGAAAAGAGAAAGTTTTCAATTAGGCGTCCTCTCGCATCGCAACGAGAGTCTCCCCACAATGTGTTATGTGCATTTAAATCTCCGACAACTATGTATGGTGCCGGAAGTTCATCTATGTAGTTCTGAAATTCAGTTTTATTAAGATGATAATTAGGAGGGATGTATATAGAGCTAACAGTGACTAGCCTGTCAAACAATACCCCTCGGACAGCAACTGTCTCTAGGGGCGTACGAAGTTTCATTTCTCGACAGGCAACACCTCTGTCAACTACGATAGCAACACCGCCGGATGACACGGAGGTGTCATCGCGGTCTTTGCGAAAGATGGCGTATTGCCGGAGAAAGTTGCATTGTGTAGATTTAAGGTGTGTTTCCTGAACACACAGCACCTTCGGATTAAACTTGTGTAGGATTTCTTTGACGTCATCGAGGTTGTGTAGGAGTCCTCTGACGTTCCACTGTATAATTTGTGTATTCATGTTCAAAGTGTTTTTTGTGCTGTGTGTAAAGGAGACTAACTTAAGCTACAGAGCCCTTGTCGGGCCCTGTGACGGGCTTTTTCTATTTTGGAGCGATCGCGAGATTCTCGCGGCTCCTTAGGCGCTGACGGCGCCGTCTGGCCAGTTGTTGTGTCCAGCGCCTCTTGCGAGGCGCTGGACACGCGCTCTTGCGAGCGGTTGGTTTGACGGGAAGGCCTCGCCTCGAGGGACGAGGCCCTGGAGGCCACCAGCCCAGAGGTCGATGGCCCCTTCTTGTGAGTTGGCGGAGCAGCGCTAGCTGCAGCCGCCGAGGGGGCGGATGGCGTCACTGCGGGCTCGCTGCTTGCGGGCCGGGCAGGTGCCGGAAGCCGTTGTGTCGCTGCCCCCTGACGCGCCACATCGGCAAAGGTGTTTTTGGGCAGGTAGATACCCGCCTAGGTGCCTCCTTGAATGTGATATTTTCTTTGACTTTAATAGTCACAATTTCTTTCTCTTTCTTCCATGACGGGCACGACCGTGAGTATGCGGCGTGCTCACCATCACAGTTGACACAATGTGGAGTTTCGGAGGAATGTTCATTGGCACTGCACTTAGCACAAGTTTGCCGGCCTCGGCAGCTCTGTGAACTGTGCCCGAATCGCTGGCACTTGAAGCACCTAAGAGGATTTGGCACGTATGGCCTAACACGAAGTCTGAGGTACCCGGCCTCGATGGACTCGGGCAGGACACTTGAACCAAAAGTAAGTACTGGGTGCTTGGTCTTGATTTCTTTGCCGTCGCGCCTCATCTTAATTCTTTTAACGTTTATCACATTTTGTTCACTAAAGCCCTCCAAGAGTTCAGCCTCGGTTAGCTCCATTAAATCATCATCTGAGATAACGCCACGGGTGGTGTTCATAGTACGATGTGGGGTTACTGTCACTTGGGTGTCCCCAAATGATACTAGATTGGGCAGTTTCTCATATTGTTTCACATCACGGAGCTCCAAGAGGAGATCCCCGCTTGCCATCCTGGATGCTTTAAAGCCTGGTCCAAAAATATTAGTCAAAGACTTTGAGACAAGGAATGGTGACATTGTTCGTACCGATTTGTTTGAGGTTTCAGAGTGAATGACATGAAATCTGGGGAAATTCTGTGTTTGGCGTCCAAAAAACTGGAACACATCTTCGGTGCGCCCTCTTTTCAGACGGCGATCAGGGAGTGGTGGAAAAGGACTAGCCATAAGAATATCTGGGTTTTCGGCAGCAACGCCAGCCACCCACCATGGAGCCCAACAAGGGGACGCTGCAGGGCCTGTAAACACAAGGCCTGCAGACGCCAGCTGTACGTCACCACTATAACCAAATATGGAATATCCAAGGTTGGCTACCCACACAAGGTTAACCCTTGCCGCCCAGAAGATCAGAAGTAAAAGGAAGTGAGTAGGAGACAGGAAAGATTGAAAGTCAGAGAGAAAGACGAAGATTGAGGAGGAGGACAGGAAAGGGCGACTGCCGATTTCCCCCGGGTGGGTCAGTCCGGGGGTGCCGTCTATGTGAAGCAGAGGCCGAAGAGGTGTGTTGCCTCCGCCGGGGGGCCTTAAAGGTCCGAACACCCAGCATCGGCTCAACCCCCAGGATCCCCCTTTCCCCAGACACGGCTAAGTCGCGCACGGCTATACGCGGGAGGGTCCAACCCTCGTGTGCTCGGGTACGCGGTGGCGCAACTCACCAAACAGCGGACGAAGTGGCGGACGAAATTGTACATTCCCCGGCAGTAATAGCGGTGTCGAAGTCTTTCGTAGGTCTTGAAGACTCCCGCGTGGCCACACTGAGGATCGACGTGGAACGAGGAGCAAATCTCTGATCGCAAGGTTCGCGGAATGACGAGTAACCATGTGCGTCCCTCTGGGTCATAGTTGCGGCGATACAGTAGCTGGTCTGGAATCGCAAAATGAGGAACTTGGCGCCGAAGCGTGCAAGACGCTGGAACTTTCGACGTATCCGAGAGAAGGTCGAACAGAGATGCAGTCCAGGGATCATCACGCTGTGCAGCAGCGATAGTGTCAAAGTCCAGAGATGACAATGTGCACTCGCAGGAGGAGTCGTGACTGGCCTTCGGGGGAAGCGGTGATCGGGATAGCGTGTCAGCGTTGGAGTGCTTTCGCCCGGAACGGTAAACCACGCCGATGTCATATTCCTGAATTCGCAATGCCCAGCGGGCAAGGCGGCCCGATGGGTCTTTTAGCGTCGACAGCCAACATAGTGTGTGGTGGTCGGTCACTACGTCAAAAGATCGGCCGTATAAATATGGGCGAAACTTGCCAAGCGCCAACACAATGGCCAAACACTCCTTTTCTGTTGCGCTGTACTTGGCCTCCGCCTTGGTTAACGTGCGACTCGCGTATGCGACGACGTATTCTGTGGGGCCAGGTTGACGTTGTGCGAACACAACACCAAGGCCTACACCACTTGCGTCAGTATGAAGTTCGGTTGGCGCTTGAGGGTCAAAATAGCGAAGAATGGGTGGCGCCGTGAGAAGACCGCGCAAGGTTGTGAAGGCGTCGTCACACTCTAGAGACTATGATGAGAGATCTCTAGAGCCACCAAAGAGCTGCTCGAGAGGTGATATAATTGACGCAAAGTTTCGAATGAATCGCCGAAAGTAAGAACAGAGGCCGATGAAACTGCATAGCTCTTTGATATTGGTAAGTTTTGGGAACGCAGTAACAGCACGTAGCTTCTCGGGATCCGGGTGAATGCCCTCCTTCGACACGATATGGCCTAAAATTGTGAGCTGACGAAAAGCAAATCGACATTTCTTCAGGTTAAGTTGCAACCCGGCGCTGGTCAAGCAAATGAGTACGTGCTGGAGGCGGAGCAGGTGCGTTGCGAAATCCGGGGGAACACCACAATGTCGTCAAGATAGCAAAAACAGATTTTCCATTTGAGGCACGCAGAACATTATCCATCATTCTTTAGAACGTAGCAGTTGCGTTGCAAAGTTCGGAAGGCATGACGGTGAATTCATACAAGCCGTCTGATGTAACAAATGCAGTTTTCGGGCGATCGGCATCTGCCATCGGAACCTGCCAGTAGCCTGACCGCAAATCCAGCGAAGAAAAGAACTCGGCTCCCTCCAAACAGTTCAGAGCATCATCGATGCGTGGTAGTGGGTAGACGTCCTTCAGTGTGATATTGTTCAACCGTCGAAAATCAACACAGAAGTGGATGGAACCGTCTTTCTTCGTGACGATCGAGTACCACAGGAGAGCCCCATGGGCTCTGTGAAGGTTAAATGACGCCCCGACGAAGCATGTCATCGACCTGTTCTGCAATGACGCGACGTTCCGTAGCGGACACGCGATATGGTCTTTGTCGCAGCCGTGAGCGAGATCCAGTGTCGATGTGATGCGCGACTGTCGATGCACGGCCAAGAGATGCTTGCGCAACGTCGAAAGAACGGTGGAAGTGCTGAAGGATTGCGAGAAGTTGAGATGGCTGAGAATGTGTCATATCGTCGGCGATGAATGGGCTGAACACATCTGTCTATGCTGAGTCGCCTACGGAGAGCGCGCTCAGTTCATGAACGGCAGTAGAAGGCATCATCGAGGACGGAGACAATTCGTGTCGAATCAACCGACTCGACGTAACCAAGGCATTCGCGGTGGAGCAGTGATAGCGGCGATGAAAGATGATTCTAAATGGGCATCGTGCTGACACCGGCGGCGAGGTGAAGAGCTGCAAAGGGCAAAGGAAGCGCTTTTAGGGTAACAAAGTGATGAGAGGGCATGAATAAGACCGTCCTGTCGGATATAGCACTACACGAGACTGGTGCGAATGCTGAAGAGCACGGGGGAATACAGGTGTCTTCTTTCACGAGAAGTTTAGCGGCAGGATGAGCATCGACCGAGGCCAGGTCACCAAGGTGGGGAAGTTCAATCTCAGCCCGAGCGCAATTGATGATGGCATTGTGGCTTGAGAGAAAATCCCATCCTAGAATAACGGCGTGGGAGCACGATGAAAGAACTATGAACTCAATCCTGTATAAAACGTTCTGTATGGTTACACGGGCTGTACAAGCAGCGGCAGGGCGAATGGGTTGAACACTTGCCGTTAGAAGCGACAATCAAGACAGAGACGTCGTCACTTTACCAAGCAAGCGGCAAAACCTGGCATCCATAACTGAAATAGCGGCACCGGTATCGATGAGGGCCACTGTAGCGACATCTTCGGCAAACACATCAATGACATTGGCAGGTAAAGGAGGAGGACTTCGACATGTCGGCACTTGCGCAGCTCTTTCCTCAGGAACTTCGTCGTCTAGTTTCCCTCTTCGTTAGAGACGGGTCGCCGACGCATAGGGGAAAGCGATCGGCGACGTGGGGAGGATGACCGGAAGCGTTCGAAGCGAGGGCGGCGATCCGTCTGGGAGCGAGGTGGTGATGGATCGAAGGGTCCGTAAGGCGCATTTGGATCGGGCGGCCCATAGGACGCTCGTCGATCGTCATCGAACATCTGCGATCGGTGGCTGCAGAACCTTGCGACGTGACCGGGATACCTACATGCAAAGCATATAGGGCGATTGTTCGGCGTACGCCACGGGTTAGCGACGGCAATGCTGGCCCAGGGAACGGGAAGAGGAGGGGGGTGCACAGGCTGCTGGAAACGTGGTACGGGCGCACGGCGAGGGGCCTATGCAGCAACCGCAGCTAAAGTTAACGGTGTAGCCACGGCATCCTGCTGGTGAACAGCTCGCGGCGCTTTCGTGTCCGCTTCATGGACCACATTACGGAGAGGAGACGGCAAAGTGCTGGCAGACTCCGGAGTGATGGACACCAGAGACAGCTGTCGTGCGACTTCTTCGCGGACAAATCCTTGATTTGGGTTATCAGGGAGGCTTGTTCGGGGCCGGTGGTCAGGCTGCAGAGTGACGCCGCATTAAGTGCGGGATGTCGCCTTGTCAGAGCTCGCTGCTTACGCAATTCATCATAGCTCTGGCACAAGCTGATAACGTCGCCAACAGTGCGCGGATCCTTGGCCAGAAGCATCTGGAACGCGTCATCATCGATTCCCTTCATGACGTGCTTAATCTTTTCCGCTTCCGTCATGGCAGCGTTCACGCGCCTGCACATATCGAGGACGTCTTCTACATAGCTGGTGAACGTCTCACCCGTGTCCTGTGCGCGTGTACGCAAACGCTGCTCGGCCCGGAGTATCCTGACGGCGGGTCGGTCAAATACTTTGGTAATCGACGTCTTGAACGCCGACCACGTTCGGATATCCCTCTCATGATTCCTGAACCAGAGACTGGCGACGCCCGCAAGATAGAAGGATACGTAAGCCAGCTTGTCCGAGTCATTCCATTTGTTGTGAACGCTCACCCGTTCATAAGATGACAGCCACTCTTCAACGTCATTATCGTCGGTTCCGCTGAAGATGGGAGGTTCCCGCTGGCGAACGGTGCCAGCGCAAGGGACGGGTGGCGATGGAAGAGTCTGCTGGTCGGCGTCCGGCTGGGCTGAGGGTGGCTTCCGCGAACGAAGTTCCAGGATGGTAGAGTGGAACGTTACCCAGCACGGCTCCACCACTTATAAGGGAAATTTATTGAGGTTCGTAGCGACAGCCGGTCATAGGATGCACCGAGCACAGTCCCCTCGCTCGAGCTTCTGCTGCTGCGCGCTTGATGCTGCCGATGCTGCTGACTCTGCGCCGACGTTCTTCATCTTCCTTACAATATATATATATATATATATATATATATATATATATATATATATATATTCTAATGTGAACACAGTACAAGAGAGCAGCGGGCAGCGTTGGCAGCGTGTCTCAACCAGAGCGGCTCAGGCAATCTCGAGCTCGCGCTTCCCGGATGACTGGCGATGTGGCTGCAGCGCCGGGCATTCGTCTTCACTACAATCACCCCCCATCGGAAAAGGAGCCATCCTGGCGACTCATGGTGAACATAGAATCAAGGGGTCGTAATACGGCTTCAGGCGTTGTACGTGGACGGTTTCACGACCACGACAGCGTTGGTCCGTAGGTGGCGTGACAGGCTCGACAATATAGTTCACAGGCGATGTCTGCGCTACAACACGGTAGAGTCCTTGATATTTTGATACAAGCTTGGATGAGAGGCCAGCAGGAACGGCAGGAACCCAAAGCCACACAAGGGAGTCCGGAAGAAAGTGACAGTGCATGTGATCATCGTCACGTCGAGATTTTTGTTGCCATTGGTCGACGGCTGTAAAGGAACGGGCGAGTTGACGGCATTCCTCGGCGCGGCGGGCAACTTCAGAGATGGGTGTACATTCGGATGAATCGGGTCTGTACGGAAGAATGGTGTCGAGGGTAGTCGAAGGTTCGCGGCCGTACAAGAGGAAGAATGGGGAAAAGTTTGTGGTCGCCTGTGGTGCAGTGTTGTAGGCGAACGTGATGAATGGCAGAATGAGGTCCCAATCAGTGTGATCAGAGGCGACGTATTTGGAGAGCATGTCGCCAAGGGTGCGGTTAAATCTTTCCGTCAGACCGTTAGTTTGAGGATGGTAGGCGGTGGTGGTGCGATGAACGATGCGACATTCAGTAAGAAGCGCGTTTACGACTTCGGAGAGGAACACACGTCCTCTATCGCTCAAAAGTTCGCGAGGTGCACCGTGACGGAGAATAAAGTTTTTCAGTAGGAAGGATGCGATATCACGAGCTGTGGCAGCAGGCAGAGCGGCTATTTCTGCGTATCGCGTCAAGTGGTCGATGGCGATGACTTTCCAGCGGTTTCCGGAAGCCGTGCTCGGAAGGGGTCCATACAGATCAATCCCAATGCGATCGAAGGGCCTGGCAGGACACGGGATTGGCTGTAGTGGACCAGAGACATGCTGAGAAGGAACCTTGCGGCGTTGGCACTGAGGGCACGACCGAATGTACTTGCACACAAAGGTGTACATGCCACGCCAATAAAACCTGGAGCGAAGCCGGGTGTACGTCTTGAAGACACCCGCGTGGGCACACTGCGGGTCAGTGTGGAAGGCAGAACATATTTCACCACGAAGATGTCGCGGTATGACGAGCAACCACTTGCGGACGTCGGAGACGTAATTCCGGCGATAGAGAAGTCCATCCCGCATTTCGAAGTGCGAAGCTTGACGGCGCAAAGCTCGAGAAGGTGGAGGAACAGTCGACGGGTCAGAAAGGAAGCGGATAAGAGCACTAATCCAGGCATCCTTGCGTGGCTCCGAAGCCATGTCGCAGCCTACTGGGAACGAAAGTACGTGGTCAACGGCAGAGAGGCAGGCATCGCTTACGGTTGACACGGGCAAACTGGAAAGCGCGTCGGCGTCGGTGTGGCGGCGGCCAGACCTGTAGACAACGCGCACGTCGAAATCTTGCAACCGCAAAGCCCAGCGAGCTAATCGACCTGAGGGGTCCTTCAATGTGGACGGCCAACAAAGTGCATGGTGGTCTGTAATTACGTCAAAGGGGCGGCCATAGAGGTAGGGTCGAAATTTACCAAGTGCCCAGATTATAGCCAAACATTCTTTCTCCGTAACGGAATAATTTGTCTCTGCTTTGGTGAGGGTGCGGCTTGCGTATGCAACGACGTACTCGTTGAACCCAGATTTGCGCTGCGCGAGCACAGCGCCGAGCCCAACACCGCTGGCGTCAGTGTGTACTTCGATCGGAGCACTCGGGTCGAAGTGACGCAGTATAGGCGGCGATGTTAATAGACGACGCAACTCTTTGAAGGCATCGTCACAGGCAGGGGACCAGGCGTAATTGTTCAAGTCGCTCCGTAGAAGCTGATTCCAGGGAGCGGTGATGGACGCAAAATTCCGAATGAAGCGGCGAAAGTAAGAGCAGAGGCCAAGGAAGCTGCGAAGTTCTCGTACGGAGGAAGGTTTGGGAAAATCAGCAACTGCACGGAGCTTGGCGGCGTCAGGAAGAATACCGTGTTTAGATACGACATGACCAAGGATGGTGAGCTGACTTGCGCCAAAGTGGCATTTCTTCAGGTTGAGCTGAAGGCCGGCGGCAGTTAGGTACTGTAACACTTCCTCCAGCCGACAGAGATGGGTGGGAAAATCGGGCGAAAAAATAACCACATCATCTAAGTAGCACAGGCACGTTTTCCACTTGAGACCACGCAACAGGTTGTCCATCATACGCTCAAATGTGGCTGGGGCGTTGCAAAGCCCGAAAGGCATGACACGAAATTCATATAGGCCATCTGGTGTTACAAAGGCCGTCTTAGGTTGGTCTTCGGGTGCCATGGGGACTTGCCAATAGCCGCTACGTAAGTCGATAGAAGAGAAGAACTCCGCGCCTTGGAGACAGTCAAGGGCGTCGTCAATTCTCGGAAGAGGGTAAACATCTTTACGAGTTATTTTGTTAAGACGACGGTAATCGACACAGAATCGAATCGATCCGTCCTTCTTCTTAACAAGAACAACGGGAGATGCCCAGGGGCTATCCGAAGGCTGAATGACGCCGCGCTTCAGCATGTCAGCTACTTGGTCATCGATGACACGGCGCTCTGTCGCGGATACACGATAGGGTCTTTGTCGCAGTGGCGCACTAGTACCCGTGTCTATGCGATGACAAACAGTTGACGTGCGGCCCAAGGGAACATGCTGGCAGTCGAAAGACGAACGGAACTTGTCGAGAAGGCGTAGAAGCTGGGCGCGTTGCGAAACAGTCAACGTGTCGGCGATGGAGCTATGGCGAACATCGGGCGAAGTCGGCTCCTGCGCGGGGTTACAGGTCATTCCGGCGACCTCATGAGTGGCGGTGGAACCAGTTGGCATGTCAATGATGGCAGCAGGGTCGACACACTGGACGCGGCCAACGCATTCCCCACGAAGCAAAGTGAGAGGACAGGACAATTGGTTGGAGACGAGCAGTCTGCTGATGCCGGCATGAACGTCCAAAACAGCGAAAGGCAGCGGGGAATATTTGCGACGAGCGAAAATGGCGGATGGCGTAAAAAGTGCGCTGGCATCAGCAACAAGGTTGCATGACACCGTGGCTAGGGCAGAAGAGTGCGGTGGAATGGTCACGTCTTCGGCAACAAAGCTTTATCGTCAGGTTCACGAGCGTCAAGGAGCGGGGCGTCGCACAGCGTTTGAAATTCCACCTCAGCACGAGAACAGTCGATGACGGCCTTATTAGCGGAAAGGAAGTCCCAGCCCAAAATAAGATCATGGGAACAAGAACACAGCACCAAAAATTCGACGATGTAGAGGAGGCTGTTAATCACAACACGAGCAGTACACGCAGCTGCAGGCGTGATGCGGTCTGCGCTGGCAGTACGAAGGGATACGTTTGACAGTGACGTCGTAACTTTCCTGAGCGAACGGCAAAGTGTGGCACTAATAACCGAAACTACGGCACCAGTGTCAACGAGGGCGAGTGCAGCGACGCCGTCCACATATACATCAATAATATTAGTCGGAGAGGCCTTGGTCTGTTCGTGGGTGACGCAGTTCTCGCCTCTGGAACTGCGGCGATTAGTTTTCCCGTTCCGGCGTAGAAGGACGACGACGCATCGGTGAAAGCGAGCGACGTCGGGGCGATGGCGAACGGCGGTCAACAAGAGGGGGTGGTCCGAGTAAGAAGACATCTGGCCAGGGTTCTGAGGCACGGAGGACGACGGGTATGGTGAACCGTATGGTTCGGTGTCGAAGCTACGGCGGTAGGATGTTGGGCGGCGACGGCAAAATCGTGCAATGTGGCCAGGTAGACCACATGCAAAACATATTGGGCGGTTGTCAGGAGTGCGCCATTGTCCACTGCTGTGTGGGTACAGCGGCTGAACGAAGTGAGGGGCTGGACGCAGTGGCACGGCTGATGGGAATGGCGCAAAGGTCTGAGGTGGTGGCCGTGCGAGAGCCTCGGCATAGCTAAGAGGTGCAGTCACCTCGGGAAAAGCAACGGGAGTCGGCACCGGTGGAGTCTCGCGGGCAGAAGGGAGAGCTGCGCAAACTTGCTCTTGGATCACCTGGCGAAGGTTGGCCGGCAAAGACGAGGGTGGTGACGTGGCTGAGGACAGCAGCGAAAGCTGGCGAGCGACCTCAGCACGGACGAACTCTTTAATTTGGCAAATTAGGGAGTCCATGTCAGGAGCCACGGCCACGCTCACGAGGCTTTCATCGGACACAGGTGGGCGCCGTGTGAGAAGACGCTGCCTGCAGAGCTCGTCGAGACTCTAGCAAAGCTCAATGGCCTCAGAAACTGTGTCAGGGCTTTTTGACAGCAGCATATGAAAGGCATCGCCGGAAATGCCCTTCATGATGTGACATACCTTGTCCCCCTCCACCATCGACGGGTTTACACGCCGGCAGAGGTCGACGATGTCCTCTATGTAGCTGGTGAACGTTTCACCAGTTTGCTGGGATCGGCTGCGCAGGCGTTGTTCAGCGCGAAGCTTGCGCACGCCAGGGCGGCCGAAAACGTCTGCAATGCTGGTTTTGAAGCGAGCCCATGTGCGGAGATCGGCTTCGTGGTTTCGAAACCACAGCTTGGCGATGCCCGACAGATAGAACATCGCGTTGTTGAGCTTCTGGGTGTCGTCCCATTTGTTAGTGTTGGTGGCGCGTTCATACGATTCCAGCCAATCTTCAACGTCTTTCTCATCGGTGCCGCAGAAGATGTCAGGATCCCGCAGACGCTGGGCACCGGCACATACGATGGCTGGAGTAACCGGTGGGGATGTCGGGCTGGGGTCGTCAGGCATGACGGACGGCAGAGTTCGGGTGCGTAATTCCAGGTTGGGGAAACCGCAGCACCTCCACCAGAATCTAATGTGAACACAGTACAAGAGAGCAGCGGGCAGCGTTGGCAGCGTGTCTCAACGAGAGCGGCTCAGGCAATCTCGAGCTCGCGCTTCCCGGATGACTGGCGATGTGGCTGCAGCGCCGGGCATTCGGCTTCACTACAATATATATATATATATATATATATATATATTAAAATGGGGGTTTCGGCATGCCGTGTGAGGTGATCGACGGCAACGATTATCCAACGGTTACCGTCTCTTGTACTGGGAAGGGGACCGTAGATGTCGATGCCGACGCGGTCAAATGGTCGGGCAGGGCATGGCACAGGTAATAAGCTGCCGGCGGCGTGTTGAGGAGGAGTCTTGCGTCGCTGGCACGTGGAACATGATCGAACATACAGTCGAACATAACGGTACATGCCACGCCAGCAGCACCCAAGCCTAATACGTGAATTCGTCTTCAGGAAACCTGCGTAACCACATTGTGGGTCGTCGTGGAAAGTGGAGCAGATTTCGGAGCGCAGATGGCGGGGAATGACGAGGAGCCACTTACGGCCGCCGGGGGTGTAATTCCGGCGGTACAGCACGTTTTCCCGAGTGGTGAAGTGCTCAGCCTGCCGACGCAACGTCCGAGAAGTGGGGGCAGAAGTCCGGCCAGACTGAAAGTCTAGAATGGAAGCCGCCCACGAGTCCTTGCGCTTCTCAGATGGCATGTCAGAGATGGCAAGAGCGGTGGTATCACAGGTAGTATTTGTGAAGCAGACAGGGTCGGGAGGCAGGGGCGAACGGGAGAGGGCGTCTGCATCCGAATGTTTCCGATCACAGCGATACACGACGCGGATGTCGTATTCCTGGAGGCGCAATGCCCATCGAGCGAGGCAACCACTTGGATCTTTCAGTGACGACAACCAGCACAGGGCGTGGTGGTCGATCACTACGTCAAATGGGCGCCCGTACACGTAAGGACGAAATTTCTGTAAGGCCGGAATTATGGCAAGACATTCTTTTTCAGTGACAGAATAGTTGCCTTCGGCTTTGTTGGGAGTTTGGCTTGCATAGGCAACGACGTACTCTTCAAACCCATCTTTCCGTTGAGCAAGAATAGCACCTAACCCGACACCGCTGGCGTCCGTGTGGATCTCAGTGGGTGCAGAGGGGTCAAAGTGTCGCAGTATAGGATGCGACGTAAGGAGACGGCGCAATTCGTTGAAAGCGTCGTCGCAAGCAGGAGACCATGCCGAAAGGTTATTACTGCCAGCGAGGAGCTTGGTCAAAGGGTTGATGATCATAGCGAAATTGCGATTAAAGCGGTGGAAATAAGAACATAGGCCGATAAAGCTGCCGAGATCTTTCATGGTACGTGGTTTGGGAAACGCTGAAACGGCTGTAAGTTTGGCAGGGTCGGGGAGAATACCGTCCTTCGAAACAACATGCCCTGGAATCGTAAGCTTTCGAGCGGCGAAGTGGCATTTCTTCAAGTTCAGTTGTAGTCCTGCAGCTGAGAGGCAATCGAGCACTTGTTCGAGGCGAGTTAGATGGGACGCAAAATCGGAGGAAAAGACCACAATGTCGTCTAAATAACAAAAACAAATATGCCACTTGATGCCTCGAAGGATCGTGTCCATCATGCGCTCGAAAGTTGCAGGCGCGTTGCAGAGGCCGAAGGGCGTGACTGTGAACTCATACAGGCCATCGGGTGTCACAAAAGCCGTTTTTTCACGATCGGCCTCGGCCATCGGTACCTGCCAGTATCCCGAGCGCAGATCTAAGGACGAGAAGAATTCTGCTCCCTGTAGGCAGTCCAGGGCATCGTCGATGCGTGGTAGAGGGACACATCCTTGCGCGTTATTCGATTAAGACGTAGGTAATCCACGCAGAACCTGATGGATCCGTCCTTTTTCTTCACCAGCACAACCGGAGAGGCCCAGGGACTGCTGTAGGGCTGGATTATTCCACGTTTCAGCATATCGTCTACCTGTTCATTGATGACACGACGTTCTGCAGTCGACACACGGTATGGGCGCTGGCGCAATGTTGCTTGTTTACCGGTATCGATGCGATGAACAACTGCTGAGGTTCGACCTAAGGAAGACTGGTTGTGGTCGAAGGAGGCTCGAAAACGCTACAGGAGTTGCACGATCTCCTTGTGCTGCGAAGGCGTGAGGGCGGAATCGGCGGCATTTAAGAATATGTGGACAGGATCATCGGTGCCTGCGGCAGGAGCGACGGCACAAATCGATAGTGATGCCTGATCTCCAAGCATTGCATCCCCGAAAAGGCAGTCAAAAGTATTGAAGCTTCCCAGACACTCGCCGCGTAGTAGAAGTGACGGACATGCAGATACATTGCATACGTAGATAGCAGCAGAACCATTGCAGAAGTTTATGACAGCCCACGGGAGGAGGAAGTTTCGGCGACGAGCAGGAGCAGCAGATTGCGAAAACAAAACAGATGAGTTGGTGGCGGCAGGTGAAAACACAGGCACCAGAACGACGGACAAAGGGGCGATGTGGAGATCAGCTGCGCAAACACTTTAGGGGGAGTGTGGTCATCGAGGTCAGGCACGGCGTCGTCATTGTGAGTTCGGCACGAGCGCAGCCCACGAGGGCTTGATGAGTAGATAGAAAATCCCATCCTAGGATTACGTCATAAGATGATCGGGGCAAGACGACAAACTTAACGGCATACATAACATTTTGTATAATGACACGGGCTGTGCACTGAGTGGTAGGCTTGACGTGATGTGAGGTCGCCGTACGCAGGGAAACATCGGTAAGCGGGGTGGTCACTTCTCTCAGATCGCGGCACAATTTTTCGCTAATGATAGAAACAACAGCTCTTGTGTCGACAAGTGCACGTACGGCGATGCCTTCTACCAATAAATAAATTTCGTTAGGCGGGTAAAAATGAGGTCTTGGAGAGTTCGATGACGGCGCAGTTCTTGCCTCGGGAACTGCGGCTGTTAGTTTTCCTCTCGTGCGGGGCTAGGTCGGCGAAGCATCGGGGAGATTGATCGGCGACAGGGAGAAGACCGGCGTGAGTCATACGGGCAGCGTGTAGAAAACGGGTCGGCGACAGGAGAAGAAACTCGTGGTGAATGCTGAGCACTTTGATAGGTTGGTGAAGCCACACCGTTTTGAGAGCGGAAGCTGCGACGGTGACAGTGGCGGGCTATATGGCCCGCAAGACCACATGCGAAGCAGATGGGCCGGTTATCATAGGTACGCCACGGGTTCACAATAGATGGTCCGGTGGGGGAAGAAGGATGCGGCACCGTGCGTGAGGGTGGCGGCGACGTGTAGAAGGACCCGGTGGCCCGGTAGGCGCCAGAAAGAGATGGGGCCTGTAGTCTGGCAAGAACGGCAGCGTAAGTTAGTGGCGTATTGACAGGCAGCGCCGGAGGGGCAGCTGTTAGTGCCTGGGCGACTTGCGTCTCAATGACGTGACGAAGAGGTGGTTCTAAAAATGACGGCGCAGGCTCAGGTGTGTGGGCGACAAGGGAAAGTTGGCATGCAACTTCCTCGCGGATGAACTGCTTTATGTGTGGTAGCAAAACGGTGCGATCAGAGGTGGCGTCGTTGGCAAGCGTGGAAATGTCTGCTGTATCTTGAGCAGCACGGAGCGTCGACGCACGCTGCTTTCGCAGCTTGTCGTAAGTCTGGCAGAGTTGCATCACGTCGGCTACCGTCTGGGGGTTTCTAGCGACAAGCATCTGAAATGCATCGTCGTCGAGTCCTTTCATGATGTCCTTTATTTTATTCCCTTCGGCGAGAGATGGGTCGACGCGCTTGCAAAGGGAGAGAACACCTTCGATGTAGCTTGTAAACGTTTCCTCCCTGCGTTGGACTCGACTGCGCAAGCGCTGTTCCGCGCGAAGCCGGCGCACGGTAGGACGACCGAAGACCTCCGCGACGGCTGCCGTGAAGGCCGACCAGTTCGCGATTTCGGTTTCATGGTTTTTGAACCAGAGGCCGACTACATTAGTGACGTAAAAGTGAACGTTCGTGAGCTTGGTGCGGTCATCCCATTTGTTACAAGAGCTCACTCGTTCGTACTCGACGATCCAATCCTCGACATCCTGGTCGTCGGCGCCGCTAAATTTAGGTGGATCGCGTTGTCGGGGCACGCCAACACAGTGGATTGTCGTTGGCACGGGAGCAGCTTGCGATGGGCCAGGATCAGTCATGGTGAAATCTGATGGGAGCGTCCGGCTGCAAAGTTCCAAGATGAACAGTACCCCGCACCTCCACCACTTAATATGGGGGTGTTGGTGTTCAAGCAGGCCCGGACGTGGCGTTGTAGAAGGCTATTCGAAAGGCAGGTCTGGTTACTGGCGAGCGCGAGCTAGAGCGTCAACAACAACCACCACTCATCGTCGTCGCCTTTTCCCACACATCGAAGCGCGGTCATTTCGCCTTCAGTACAATATATATATATATATATATATATATATATATATATATATATATATGTGTGTGTGTGTGTGTGTGTGTGTGTATGTGTGTGTACGTTCTTACGTTATTGGCATCTTTAAGCTCGATACGATACGCTTGCTCATAAATAGACACGTGTCTATAATGCCTGCTGTCTGGAAGTCATTGTGTTGTAGTGGGAGCAGAAAATCCCGCTTCATGACATTCTGTTGCTTGTCTTCAAAGCAATAAGTTAAAAGGTACGCGCTCCATATCAAGTTTTTTACCATAATCATCTGAGGGGTGAGGATGCGCACGGCCTTTGAAATTATTGGAAACAGAATATTTGCATGGCTAGAGAAACGAGGCAGGTTATGCAGTATAGCAAGTTCCGAGCACTCGCCTTTGAAACTGGCTCCATTGCAGCGTCATGTGTGGGTACCCATTTGTCCTGATATAGCACTTTATATGCACGGTGCGTATGAGCAAAAAGAGTGGAATGTGTAAAATTATAAGACAAGAAGAGAAGCATTATTAAAGGCGAAGCATTTCTTGGCAAACATTTGCCACTTAGACAGTATCTACTTATCTAGCCCCCTAAGTCTTGGTGCTCTCATGGTCGTATCGTTTACTTGGTATTTAACAAAATTGCCGTACTATGAGAAGAGTGTATGACGAACATAAATGATAGGTCGCGACATGAGTGTCATGACATGCGCGTCATTTAGGTCATAAAACAGCCGCCTAAAATGACAATAGCCCAGCGAAAAACATTGACACCCAAAAAAACGCTGAAATGGGTTCGGACGTGGGTACTAAGTGAAGGCAAAACTAAAGGATGATGCTAGAAGGCGTAGTCATCAGCATTACTCAGCAAAAATTACAATGACTTAACAAAAAACATTAACACTCAGAAACCACTGAAATGGATTCTGACGTGGGTACTAAGTGAAGGAAACACTAAATGATGGTGGTAGAAGTCGTAGTTATGAGCATGGCTGAGCAAAATGACAATGACTCGGCAAAAAAATTAACACTCAAAAACCAATGGAATGGGTCCGGATGTGGTACAAAGCGAAGGAAAAGTCATTGTCAAGTCATAGTCATGAGCATGGCTATAAGCTTTCGCTTTAAGGTTTCCTAGGCGTTGCTAAATGGACGCCTGAGGACTGATGACGTGAATGTCATGACATGCGTGTTATGTAGGTCATGAAAAAGCCGCCTACGTGTTGGTGCTCTCATAGTCGTTTCGTTAACATGGTATCCTCCCCGCACACTGCTTCGCATACCATCGATTCCCACAGGGCGTGGGATCTGCCGCCTTTATTTCAAAAAGAAAATTAGGCGAGCGTGGTTGAGCCCTTAGTCCAGGGTTCCACTGGCGCGAGCGGTTCGGTGGGCTTGGCCCAGGATAGCCACTTGGCTCTCCTTTCCCTCGTCCGCAAGCCATGCCTCCCACTGCTAATTTAAGATTAGTGGTTGTGATGTTATATATGGGCACGAGAGTTTCAACTCCAATCTGGAGTTGAAACTCTCGCCAGCGCCGGCGCGCACGGTCGGCCAGATAAAGTCACATCGGCATGCGCCGACGTGCGCGCATGCAGTGGCGGCGCCTTGCGGCGCGTCATGCAAACCGCAGCGAGAGAAAAAAAAAAAAAAGCAGACGTCCGGGCACGCTAGAGCATAGGAGGCTATGGCTATAGTTACTGTATATGCTACCAAAGGTAGGGAGCATGTACAGTAACTCTAGGGCAGGCAGCTCGGGCTCACTCACTTCGGCGGCTGCCGTGTCTTCCGCTCAAAGCAGACGACAAGCAGACGACACGGCCGTTCGCTGTTCTTGTCGGTGTCTGTTCAAGGGCCGTAATACTAACAGTGCTGCTACGCGCAGTGTGCCCTTTTTGCTAGCCTAAGATGGGACGCAGGTAGGGCGCGCGAGTGCCCTCAGTAGTAAAGGGGCTTTACTCAGTAGTAAAGCAGGAGCTTTACCAAGTAAAATTTGTCATGCACACGGCCGAACGGGAGCAACACACGCCACCGGTTACCTTGGTAACCAAAACGGCAATAATTTCTGTCTCCGCCGCCAGGTGCCGCCAGCATGATAGGGGCTCTGCGGGCTTTTGACGTTTTCTGGACGCCGCAAGTAGCGGTGTTTCCACTCCCAAAAAATCTTCCTCCGTGTGTATGGGCTAGTAATATGCGAAGGCCTTTCCAGGCACTCCCACATGATAAGTTTTAGTGGGGGTTTGTTGTAACACCATGGACAGACGTCCAGAAATCTAGTTGGGCTTATTTTACTGAGGTGATGCAAGTTGGGGAAGGTGTTTCTTTCAATGCGTCGCCTGTCCCTACTCTGCTTTTAGTTAGGGACCTTGTGTGGGTGACCGTAGACTCGGCGTTCCTCTCGTTGTTGTACGCATTTCGATGGAGGCGAAATGCAAGAACGCCAGTGTATTTGCGTTGTATTGCACGTTAAACAACCCCAGGTGGTCAAAATTAATCCGGAGCCCTCCACTATGCCTGTCTCATAGTCAGAACTGGTTTCCGCACGTAAAACCCCAGGAAGAAGAAGAATATCACGAGTGCTTGGAAGAAGTTCCGCGCTCCTGACTTTACGCCAGTATTTCAGGCAGAGTTATTGGCCATCATCCTAGCTCTACGAAAACTTCCCACATCTATTTCTTCAGCAGTAATCATAGCCGTCTCCTTGTCTGTTTGCTCCACTTTATCAGTGCCCAATTCATGTATCATTCTCCGAGAATCTCATTTATCTATCCACCAACATTTACACCTCATGCGTCTGGTATGGGTGCCAGGCCACAAGGGACTCACTTTAAACGAGCCAGCAAACGCACTAGCAGCGGCATCTCTTAAAATCCCGGTACTGAGGATCCTAAGACCTTCGGCATACGTCACTTCTGCAACATTTAAAAAATTTTCCGTCAGAGAAGAACATGCCAAATCATGTGTATTAAACAACACCCATGTTCAGCACCTTAGATTTCCGTGGTACAGAAGACGGTGTTCAACAAGAAAACTTGAAGTTTCATTTGCGCAAATGCATTGCCGAATACCATGACCTAATTTCTATTCACAAAGATTTGGTTTGGCACCTTCCCCACAATGTTTTTATTGCAATGAACCTGAAACTACGGATAATTTCTTTATAGAGTGTCGTATGTTCACCGTGCACAGAAAACGACTTCTAGAAGGTCCCCTCCGCCAACTTGGATTAGCCATTATGCTACCTATCATTCTGTCTCTGGGGCGTCGGCACTAGGACACTGCGACAGGAACGTATGTGATGCCATATTTAATTTTGTAATACAAACAAGGAGACTGCCATGCAAATTTTATTGTTTTACTTTCCACTACAAGAAAACAAAAAAAATAACTTCAAATTTTATGATAATTTACCATGAAAATTGTTATTAGCGATTAGAATTTATTTATTACCTCATTCTTTAATACGAAAACCCTATTTAAGTATTCTTCCCTTTTCTACCCACTGTAGCCCGATTCATGGTCCCCGTAGTGGGTTGTGCTATACGTATAGGCACCAAAACCAAACCAAAGCTCAGCCCGGCCGCAGCTCGGTTGTTGAATCCTCGAGCTATATGGTCTGCCGCAACGTTACCCTCCAAACCCTCGTGAGCCGGGCACCAGATAACGTCGTGGTGTTCTTTCAAGGTTTGTCCCATAATTCTGCGTACCATTTTGAGTAGCGTCCCGTGCATTGACAAACAGGTGACATACCGTCTGCGAGTCGGACAGTATGACTGCCGACTCGTTTTTGCGTTCCGCGTCTGCAATGGCCATGGCTATTGCAGCAGCTGGTGGATCGAGTTACGGCTGTGCCCTTTATGATACGTTGTTGTTGGGTAACCGCTAGCGTGTGAGTCTCTCTGCTGGCTCTGCTAGCGTCTGTGAAGTACGCGGCCGAACCTTTCCCAAAATGATTCCACAGGGTTGAAGCATGTGCTCGTCTTCTACCGGCATGATATGTTGGGTGCATATTCTGTGGTATCAGTGCCACCGTGGTATGAGATATCGTGTCCCTGTCCAGTAGCACTGTATCCACGTCGAAGTGTGGTGGTCGTGGTGTGAAACCCAGCTTTTCTAGAACTGCACGTGCCTGGTTCGTCGAGCTGAGCCGGTCTCTTTGAGCTAGGAGGACCGCACTCGCGTATTCCTCAAAGCTCTTGTAGATGCCTAGTTTATCGACTTTCTCGTTATTAGAACTTTCGGGGATGCCAAGCGCTGCCTTGAAGGCTTTCCTTGTGATTGTATTAACTTGTATCATCTCCTGGCTTTGTAGTGCTTGGTACGGGAGTGCGTACGCAATCCTGCTAATTATAAAGGCGTGGACCAGTCTGATCATTTCTACTGCAGTTAGGCCATCTTTACTGTTAGCTATCCTTCTTACCATACGAGCTACGTTCCCTGTCATTCCTCTCAACTTTAGGATGGTGTGTGTCGTCTGCGTTCTATTGTACCCACATTCCCAGAATGCGCAGTGTTTTCACCTCCCTGACGGGACGTCCATCGAAGTGGATGGTTATTGGTACAATATCGTTCTTTCTCGCGTATTTATCCCTGACTCTGAGCAGCTCGGTCTTCTCAGGTGAACATTTCATCCCTGCTCCGTCCGTGAAAGCCAGTATCTTGTCTACTGCTCTTTGGAGTGGGTCTCGTTTCTCCGCAGACAACCCTCTTCGCGTCCAAAGGGTTATGTCGTCCGTGTAAATAGCGACGCCTAAATCTGGGTCCTCCTGTAGTTCAATGGCGAGCTTACGCATGGCCACATTGAACAGGATAGTAGCAAGGATAGCGCCTTGCGGGGTGCCTCGGTTCGGGAGGTTGAAATTAAGTTTCGGACGTATATGGTCGACCCCAAACCTTTTGTCGCCGTTCCGTGCGTCAGGAATGACCTAACGTAAGCGTAAATGCGGCGGCCAGTTTATGGATTCCAGGCCTTCCAGGATCGAATCATGGGAGATTGTGTCAAAAGCTTTCTTGATATCTAGCGCCAGTATAAAATTGTCACTCGAAACTCTGATGAGTGTAGAACGTCGCACTTCAGAAGGAGGAACACGTCCTGTGGTGATATGTGTGGCCTGAAGCCGAACATGGTGTTGGATAGGTTTTTTTTTATGCTGTTGGATAGTCTGGTTAAGATCACTTTTTCAAACAACTTGCCCACGCATGATGTCAGCGAAATTGGTCTTAGGTTATGCATATCCTTGGGTTTACCCTGCTTGGGTATTAGGGTGATATCAGACTCTTCCCATTTTGTTGGGAGTTCTCTGCGCTCACCCCAGACTTTCTCGTTAAAGATGTCCACGATTTGTGTTAGGGCTGCGTCTGATAATGAAATTGGTAATGTTATCTTTTCCTGGAGCCGTGTTTTTCCGAAATGATTGGGCCGCCGCGTATACCTCTTCCAAGGTTATGAGTGTGTGTAAGTCGGGTTGCTGTATTCCTTTGTATTTGCGGTGTACCAGCTGTGTGGTACGGTTGTGCCCGACATATGTATATCTTCTTGATCATGTTTGTTAGCGGGATGTCGTCCCCTTTAAACTGGTTCTCAAGGGTTTTGAGTGTCCTGTTCATCACTGTTTTTGTACCGCCATGGTCAATAATGCTTCGCAAGATGTGCCATGTCCTCCTAGTGATCAGGGTTCCTCTGAGCCAGTCAGTAAAGTGTCTCCAGTTGGCGTCACTCAAACGTTGCGCATACTCATTAGCTGGTTGTGCTATCTGGGCTATACGTATTTTAAGTTTTCGGTTAAGTTTCTATGTCCTCCAACGTTTGGTGAGGCTCCTTCTGGCATCCCAGAAAGGAAGTAGGTGTCTATCGACCGCCGGAGTTTCAGCGTTAGTTTCATTTTCCTTAGTTACACTCGCGTGTGCCCTTTTTATTTGTGCTATACATGTGCTGACGTCGCTCAGTTCCCTGTGAATGTCTAGCCTTTCGCGGAATTTCACCCCTTCCGAGATTTAGGCTTTCCCGATCACCCTCCTTATCCTGGCCGCACTGTGCGATATAATGAAAATATATTGGTCGCACCCTAGAGCCTCTCCTAGATTCGTCCACGTCTTGTTCCTTGCGAAGTTTGTGAATGTCAGATCTGGCAACGTGTCTTTTGATACACTATTACTGATGCGTGTGGGGAGATCTGGCTGTGTAAGCTGGTATAGGCCATACCCTTCCACTAGGTCCGCCAGCATTATTCCATTCGGGTTCTCTTTGCTATAACCCTAGTTAGCGTGCTGTGTGTGAAAGTCGCCCAGAAATATCAGTTTGTCCTTTCCATTTAGAAGGCCCAATGCGTGCACTAGTATATTCTCAAAGTTGGCGTGTTTATCTCTGGGATCATCCCCGTTTTCGAAGCCAGACCTTGATTACGTGATGTTGGTGGATTCGTTACCTACATAGCTAATGCTCAGCGCCACATCCTTCTTTGCGAAGGTCGCCATTTGTGGGTACTCCGGGTTCTTATAGCACACGTAGACCTTGAGATCTGCCTGGTGTTTGGCTACCTCCTGTATGTATATAATATCGGGTGAGACTGGAGACGATTCAATGAATTGTGTGAAACTGGCGAGTTTTCTCCGCAGTGAGCAGCAATTCCACTGCCAAATTTCCACTTGTTCGGTCTGTGTACTATCTCGTGGATTGTAACAATCTCGTGTATTGTAACGCCTCAGACGCGCGACGTGTGTCACTCTAGCCTTGGCCGAGCGTCGTCCACTGCTCGTAAGACGTGCAATGCGATAGTTCACGTCGCTGAGGCGCTCCAGAATAACGTAGGGGCCCGTAATGGGCGAGAAACTTCTGGCATAAGCCATGCTTCCGCAACGGCGTCCAGAGCCACACAAGGTCACCAGGATCGAAGTAAACGTGTCGGTGACGCCCGTCATAGCGTATCTTGGACCGGTCCTGCGATGCCAGGGTGCGTAGCCTAGCGAAGTGTCGCGCTTCTTCTGCTCGACAGAGGATCTCATCGATTGACTCGTTGTCATGAGCGAAGTAGGGTAATATGGTGTCGAGGTTGTAGCGCGGCGGACGAGCATAAAGAAGGAAAAATGATGAGTAACCAGTAGTCTCGTGTCTTGCGGTATTGAAGGCATAGGAAATGAAAGGCAAGATACTGTCCCAATTCTTGTGTGCCGAATCGACGTACATGGACAGCATGTTGGCAAGTGTTCTGTTTGAGCGCTCGACCAGACCATTAGTTCGTGGATGGTAGGGCGTAGAATGGCGGAAGCTACATGAACCAAGACGAAGTGTTTCTTCAACTACGTCCGCGGTAAATTGTCGCCCACGATCGCTGATTACTATGCGAGGAGGTCCAGGTCGGAGTATAACGTGAGCCAGCAAGAAGATAGAAACTTCTGTAGCTGTGGCGGATGGCAACGCGCCGGTCTCACAATAGCGGGTAAGGTGATCTACGCAAACGATAACGCAACGATTACCGTTGGAGCATCGCGGGCAAGGGCCCAGAAGATCTATACCAATTTGCTCAAAGGGGTCGCTAGAAGGCGAAACTGGTTGAAGCAGGCCGTGTGGCGCTTGTGGAGGACGCTTGTAGCGCTGGCATTGAGAGCAGCTGGCGACGTACCAGTTGATATCCTTCTGCATCTTAGGCCAGTAAAAACGTTCTTGAGCCCGGTAGAGCGTACGTGTGGAACCAAGATGACCGGAAGTTGGGTCATCGTGCATGGCGTATAATACTTGGCTGCGAAGGTTCTTGGGGACAACTAAAGTATAGCGTGCACCGGTGGTCGAGTAGCTCTTCTTATACAACGCGCCACCATCGCGTAGGCGAAAGCGACTTCCTGCAGGTGACTCCTGTGCTGCCGCGAAGAGCGCTTGTAAGCTCTCGTCCTTGTGCTGCTCGGATATGACGGTACGCATATCCGGAAATTCCGGGGATATAAAAGCGATGTATTCATCAAAGCTGTCCGCATCGCATTCAGTTGTTGGAAGTGGCATCTGAGAAAGACAATCAGCGTCAGCATGTCGCCGGCCACTTTTGCAGCAAATAATGAAGTCGTATTCCTGTAGGCGGAGGGCCCAGCGCACTAGTCGTCCTGAGGGGTCCCGCAGATTCACAAGCCAGCATAGCGAATGATGGTCTGTTATCACAGTAAAGGGGTGCCCGTAGAGATACGAACGAAACCGTTGCACTGCGAAAATGACCGCCAGACACTCTTGTTCGGTCACTGTGTAGTTGCGCTCGGATCGGCTCAAGGAACGGCTACCGTACGAGATCACGTGCACACTGTCGCTAGTACGCTGAACTAGCACAGCACCGATGCCTACGCCACTGGCATCGGTGTGAATCTCGGTTGGTGATGAAGGATCAAAGTGGCGAAGTCTGGCGAAACGATGAGTCGCAATCTGGAGTCCACTCAAAGGGAACGCCTTTTTGGAGAAGGCGTGTAAGGGGATGAGCCATGTCAGCAAACCGGGGAATGAATCGGCGAAAGTAGGAGCACAAGCCCAAGAAACTTATTAACTGCTTGACAGAGTCGGGTACCTTAAGTGCTTCTACGGCCGCATTCTTAGGTGGATCTGGTCGGATGCCTTCTTTAGCGACGAGATGTCCTAGCACAAGAGTTTGTCTTTCCCCAAAACGACATTTTTTTTAAATTGAGCACAAGACCCGCTTTCTTCAAGCAGCTCAGCACCAAGTCCAAACGGTTGTTGTGCTCACTAAACGTTCGCCCGAAAATCACAACGTCGTCTAAGTAGCACATGCAAGCTTCCCATTTCAAGCCGCGTAATATCGTGTCCATAACATTTCGAACGTTGCGGGCGCGTTACACAACCCGAAAGGCATCACGTTAAACTCAAATAGTCCGTCGGGCGTTACAAATGCTGTCTTTTCTCTGTCGTCCTTGTGCATAGGAATCTGCCAGTAACCTGACCGTAAATCCATGGAGGAAAAGTAAGATGCCCCAAAGAGGCAGTCGATGGCATCGTCAATTCGTGGGAGCGGATATACATCTTTCTTGGTAACGGCGTTTAGGCGACGATAATCAACGCAGAACCGCCACGTACCGTCTTTCTTCTTCACCAATATCACGGGGGCTGCCCAAGGACTAGATGATTCTCGAATGATGCCTTTGCATAGCATTTCATGGACTTGATCGCTGATTATCTTGCGTTCTGACGGGGACACACGATAGGGTTTTTGTCGGATTGGCTGGGCGGCTCCTGTGTTGATGCGGTGACGAGTTCTGGACGCAGGAATCGATGGCGGGCCATCGTGCTGCGCAAAGTCGAATACCGATGTGTGTTTCGTAAGTAGGTCCATCAACACTCGACGCTCGTGGTCACTGAGTGATTTATCAATCATGGAAAGTATCTTCGAGCTCCCGGGGCTCGAGACACTGGTTGCTCCTCCATCGGGTCGCTCTGTAAGTACTGCCACGGATATAGGCGAGTCTTCCTGAAACGTGGCAATCTTTAGGCCCTGAGGTAGCACTGCCGCTTCAGTCGAACAGTTTAGCGCCCACAGCCCCGCGCAGCCATTGGTCACTCAGACCACGCAGCGCGGAACTAACACGTTTTTCTTGAGGCAGTTTCGATGTACAGATTCCACTGCAGCATCGAACGAGATAGGAGTTGGCGATGAACAGGCGACATCAATACGCATCGCGGATAAGGCGGGCACAACTGTATCATCAGACAGGCAAAACACACTCTCCGGGCAAGCTGTACCTTGAAAGAGCACAGGCGAAACATTGCTGTCGACACTGAGTTCTCCCGTCCGGCAGTCAACATTGGCACCACACAATTGCAAAAAGCCATTCCCCAGAATCACGTCATGCGAGGAGCGAGGAAGAACAGTAAACTCGGCATTAAAAACTCTCCCACCCAAAGACACATCCACAATACACACACCAACCGGGTATAATGATTCACCACTGACTACACGGAAACTTGTGCACTGGTCCCAACGAAACATACCCTTGCGTCCCAGAAGGCCTTTAAACCGCACACTCATGACCAAGGCAGTTGCTCCCGTGTCGACTAAAGCCATTGTAGACACCCCATCAATCAGTACATGAACCTTATTTTTAAGCATGAAAATAGTTGGAGGCAGTTGAGTCGGCAGCGCACATTGTCCAGCGACCTCACCTCCATCGGCCGCTCTGGCTAGTTTCCCGGCGGGAGCGACACGAAACGGCGCCAAGGCGACGGTGACGTGAATCGCGGCCGCGGGGATGGTGATCGGGAGGCTCGGAAGGCTGGTGGTGGCGTCAGAGTACGGTCGGAGGCAGCGGAGCGATAGCGGTTGCGGGTTCTTGCTTCTCCAACGTAGGTCTCCTGGGCGGCGCATCGGTCCTCTCGGAAGTGGCTTCCTCAGTACGCAGCGTACGGCCGCTAGGCCGCATAGTCGGCGCGGACGGTCCGTAGTTCGATGCTCGGCGTCGGCTACAGTACCTAGCTATGTGGCCAGGCACGCCGCAGAAGTCACACACTGGCAAAGGGCGAACTTCGGGACGCGGATTCAAGTATTCTGCCGAAGACATCGGTTGAGGGTAACGAGGCTCTTCCCCTTGAAAGTCGTAGGTAGCGGCAAGTCTTCGTGGACGAAAGTTGCGTGGGAGCGGATCAAAACGTTGAGGGGGCGAATCATTGCATGGTGGTTCGGTCGTGTCGTAATGCGGTTCGTCCCTGGAGCCGTTAAGATCCGCAACGTTCACCGAGTGGTTCCAGGTAGCCGAAGGGGGTTCCCAAAGAGTATCTCGGAAAACGGGGAAGCTGCAACGTGATGCCGCATAACGTGCCTGCTCGTCATGCCGCTGGAGTTCCTCGCGGACTATCTGGTGGATGGCGGACGAAAGCTCTGGGTGTGGAGGACTCGTCTCAACACTTGCTACGGTCGTTACGTTGGCCAACCGTCCAAACTTTGGTGTGATTCGGCGAGTCTTCAGCGCCTCGAACCTACGGCAGTGTCGTATCAGTTCTGATACGGTGCTCAAGTTCTCTTTACCAATGAAGAAGTTGTACACGTCTTCTGCTATTCCTTTTAAGAGGTGCCCCAATTTATCTTCCTCTGTCATTTGAGGGTTCACGGTTCGGCACAGCTCCAAATTTCTTCAATATAGGTAGTGCAAGTCTCGCCAGGCACTTGAGCTCTCTGGGCTAATGTGAATTCCGCAAGTTTCTTCTTTGCGTCCGAGTCGCCGAAACATTTCTTGGTCTCCTCAACGAAGCGCGTCCAGGTAGTTAGCATGTCCGCGTGGTTGTCGTATCATACCAACGCCGTGCCGGCCAAGAAGAAAACAACGTTCCTAAGCTGACTGGCAGCGTTCCAATTATTGTATTGGCTTACCCTTTCGTAATGGGTTAGCGACTCATCCACATCTTCCTCTGCCTTCGCCGAGAACGTGCGTGGCTCTCGGTAGTGTTGGATAGGGACTGGGCTCGCCGGGTCACTGCTGGTGAGGGTGTGTTGCTCGGTGGCCACTATTGAGCGCGACGGCGACGGCTTCGGCGTAGTTCTTGTGCTGATGGCTCCGTTGTAAGTCGTGGGAGTTACCCAGCACAGCTCCACCAAATGTTACACACGAGGTGTTTAATGTCGAACCAGATGAATCTGGTAGATGAGAGCGTTTCGAGCGTGGTCCCGAGGCCGCTTGGCTTACGTCGTTCTCCTCTTTCTTTCCCCTCGTTGTCTGCGCGGCAGCCGTGGTTCAATGTAAGAGCTCGTGACAATATATATATATATATATATATATATATATATATATATATATATCAATGGAGATCAATGGGCCAGTTATTTGAAGAAATAATGGCGCAACGGTGGCGTTGTGGTAAACGAAAACTTCGTTCGTGTGTGCCAACATTTTGCCATTATAAATATATACGGTGCTCCAAATAACTTGAGCCAAACTTGAAAAATATGCGAATGCGACGTAGCTGGACAGAACCAAGGCAATGTTGTTTGGCGTCGCTTGGAGGTACTCAGATTGTTATTTGCATTCCGCCTAATTAGATAATTAGTCCTAATTAATTATTCAACTTCTCAATTATTATAGTTACATGAAAAGTGTCAACGAGAAGATTGTAGAGCGACATGAAAAACTCCCGATACATCTTTCTGTTGCTCAATACGTGCTACATAAAAGTGTTTTTCCAATCGTGAAAGATGCCCGCAAATACACGCAAACTGCCTCAAGCGGCCAATCGCGCAGCAGTTTTGCGCGTTATGTGTATATATATGTATGAGAAAAAGTATATATAGCATGAGAAAAATGTTTTTCAGAGCACTACTAGCAAATTTCTGTGAGCCTAAAGCGAAGTTTTCTCCATCGAGGTGCCACTGTACACAGTTGTGATCCAGAATGAGCCTGGTGTTGATCAAACGAGTGCAGCTCTGTGCTTTTGAATAAAACAAGTGGTAGAGATTGCTCCTCGGTCCCCCGTCCTCTGCTCGCCCACTCTACCTCCTGGATCTTCGCTCAGGCCGCCATTTGTGCCAGCTGTCCGCCAACATGCCGCAGGACGAGCAATCTGGCACTTCTACGTCTAATATCTCGGCTGCGCCTGCCGCAGCCTCTCCATCTTGGATCGTCAATGGGCCCCAGCGCGACCCCCATCTGTTCGCTGGCTTTCGTGGTGAAGATGTAGAGGATTGGCTTGACAACTACGACCGGGTGAGTTCTGCTAACCACTGGGACGAGGTCATGAAGCTACGCCACGTCTCCTTCTATCTAACGGGCGTAGCGAAGACTTGGTTTTTCAACCACGAGATAGACCTCACCGACTGGAGTAGTTTCAAACAGCAGCTCCGACAAGTTTTTGGTACACCGGCTGTTCGTTCCGCCATCGCGAAGGAGACACTCGCAAACAACAGCTCGGCTTGTCATATACCTCGTATATAGAGGATGTCCTCGCTCTGTGTCGACGCGTCAACGCTTCCATGGCCGAATCAGACAGAGTACGCCACATACTCAAAGGCATTGGGCCTCTCGCCTTCAATGCGTTGATCATCAAGGACGCGGCTACCGTCGCTGTTGTAGCTACGTGCCAGCGCCTCGACGAATTCGAATCTGTCCTTTGCCGCCCCCAGACACCCCTGACAACAACCCTACCACCGATCCCTCGTTGCGCGCAATGGTCCGCGCAATCATACGAGAGAGATGCAGTCTCTTGGCTTCCCGGCAGGTCCCATTCCAGCCCACGCCCCCAGTACCACTTTGCGTGACGTTGTCAAGGAGGAGTTGACGTCTATGGCGGGTACTACGTATACGGACCCTCTATTCCCTAGGCCCCCACCAACGTACGCGCAGGTAGCCTCGAGCCATCGATGCCTCCGAAACCAGCACAGACTTGGCTTCGATGTCTACCAACACACCTAACCAACTTTACTTTCCGCAATGGCCTCCAACCCGACCTATATGTTACTACTGTAGATATCGTGGCCAGATCGCACGTTTCTGTCACAAGCGGCAGCAAGACGAGCGGCGCGGATTTGACACCTACGAACGGGATGACTTTTCTGCTGGGGCCTGTTTCCAACGCCGTCCTTATGCTCCGCGTTCCGGCCGCTCTACATTGCCACCTGCAACGTCCTCGACGGCTCCTAGGTAGCGTCCTGCCAGACGCCGCTCGCCGTCACCCCTTCGTCGCTCTACGTCCCCACTTCGACCAGCCTCTCCATTCGCCGACCGTCGCCCGGAAAACTAAATTATGCAGCTTTTGGAGGAAAATCTGCATTGCTCGACAGGACAGAAATTCCTCCAGCGCGTCCGCATAGTATGCTATCTGTTTTCGTAGAAGGAGTACACGTGGAAGCTTTAATAGACACTGGTGCTAGTTTGTCAATTATTCACCGTGATTTGTGTTTGCGCCTCAGGAAAGTTACTACTCCTTATGATGGACCTACGCTACTCACTGCTCAAGGGAACGCCATTCGACCTGCCGCCATGTGCACTGTTCGTGTCTACATTGATTGAATTCTGCATTATGTACATTTGCAGTGCTAAGTTCGTGTACCCAGCACCTCCACCAGTTGTGACGTAGTGTTAACACGACCTTTAATACGCTCCGAAGACGCGGCGGACCGATCACACTCAAGGCACACATCAGTCTCAAGATGAGTCCCCAGAAGCGATGAAGACGAAGAAACCGATGTGATGATGAACATGTGCAGTCAAGGAAGAAGTGACTGAGAAATGCCCACACTAAATATATAGATATATATATATAACCTCCACCACGCCGCCCCTTCTGAGGAACTTCTGTGTTCTCAATGATTACGTGCCACGACGACAAAGCAGTCGAGGGTCGTGGTGCATGATGCTGATTTGTGCAGATGAGAGAGATGCGAAGCTCAGAATATATATATATATCAGAAAAAAGCGATTCTGGGTCCGGGTAAATATTGTTACGCGAACGAAGAATTACGTACAGGAGACTATTTACAAGTATATTTACAAAAGATAGCTGCAGCGCTGGCCAGATCAGCCGATAGCTCGAGAGCCGAGAGCAGTTCGTCTTCTTCGTCTAGGCGCCCGCGCGCCTCGTTCAAGCAACCAAATACCACACGCGTGTAGCATAATCCCCCGGCGGCAGAAGCGACGTCCCGGAGCGTCTAAATGTCATCACTGGGAGGGTGATACTGCTTCAGTCGTGTAACGTGCACGATATCACTGGACTGGGAAGCAGATGGGGCGTCAGTGGCGATCTCGTAGGTGACGGGAGTCACGGCACGTAGCACTCGGTAGGGGCCTGTGTAACGAGACAGCAGTTTTTCTGACAGGCCGACCTGACGCGACGGAGACCATAGAAGCACCAAAGAACCAGGCGGGAAGTGCACGTCGCGGTGTCGCTGGTCGTACAAACGCCGTTGACTCTCTTGGGAGTGCAGAAGGCGGCCACGGGCAATTTCCCTTGCGTGGGCAGCGCGGGCGACGGCGTCAAGTGCATATTCACTGGTGGGTGCTGCGTGAACAGGGAGGCTTGTCGAGGAGCAGTGCTGGTTCTCGGCCGAACAGAAGGAAAAATGGCGAATAACCGGCTGTGTCGTGGCGCGAGGAATCATACGCAAAGGTGACAAACGGTAGAGAAAGGTTTCAGTCAGTGTGGTCGGAAGACATATACTTCGCGAGCATGTCGAGTGCGATTAAGACGCTCCGTGAGGCCATTCGTTTGCGGATGGTATGACGTGGATAGCTTGTGCCTCGTGGCACAGGTCTGCAGGATGTCCGCGATAACTTTTGACAGGAATGTCCGGCCACGGTCTGTGAGAAGTTGTCGCGGAGCTCCATGTAATAAAATCACGTCGCGTAGAAGAAAATCGGCAACATCTGTGGCGCAGCTTGTAGGGAGCGCTCGGGTGATGGCGTAGCGCGTGGCGTAATCTGTGGCCACAGCGATCCACCTGTTCCCAGAGGTAGAAAGAGGAAAAGGACCAAGTAAATCTAAACCAGCCCGAAAGAATGGTTCCGCGGGAATGTCAATTGGTTGAAGGTACCCAGCAGGGAGCGTCGACGGTGTCTTGCGTCGCTGGCATTTCTCACACGCAGCTACGTATCTTCGAACGGAGCGAGCAAGCCCTGGCCAAAAGAAGCGTCGGCGGATCCGGTCGTAGGTACGTGACACACCGAGGTGACCGGCAGTGGGGAGGTCGTGAAGTTCGTGGAGAACAGCCGAGCGAAGGTGTTTAGGGATCACAATGAGTAATGCTGGGCCGTCGAGGTGAACGTTGTGGCGGTAGAGTACGCCATCTTGAAGTGTGAATAAGCGAAGGGAGCTGTCGGCAAGTGACGATTCCAGGTGGTCAATGATGACACGCAAGGACGGGTCACGGCGCTGCTCGTCGGCGACTTGGACCAGTGGAAAAACAGAGAGAACGCAGGCGTCGGTGTCAGTATCAGACGTAGAGGTCGGGTCTTGGACTGGGTAGCAAGAGAGGCAATCTGCGTCCTGGTGTTGGCGTCCCTTGTACGTCACTGCGTAGGGATATTCTTGTAGTCGGAGAGCCCAACGACCGAGCCTACCAGTAGGATCCTTGAGCGACGAAAGCCAATACAGCGCATGATGGTCTGTGATTACTGAGAAGGGCTTGCCATATAAATATGGGCGGAACTTTGAAACAGCCCAGACGAGATCAAGACATTCGCGCTCGGTAATCGAATAGTTGCGCTCTGCAGTTGTCAGGAGCCGGCTAGCGTAGGCTAAAACGCGGTCGTGTCCGTTTTGTCGTTGCGCTAAGACTGCGCCGATCCCATAACCACTGGCATCGGTTCGGACCTCTGTAGGTGCGGACGGGTCAAAGTGGGCCAAGATCGGTGGAGTGGTCAGAATCGTGATAAGGCGTGAAAATGCGGCAGCCTGAGGGGAACCCCACGTAAAAGGCACGTCTTTCTTCAGAAGTTTAGTGAGTGGTCGAGCGATTGCTGCGAAATCTTTCACAAACCGTCTGAAATAAGAGCAGAGCCCCACAAAACTCCGGACTTTTTTGACAGACTAAGGTACAGGAAAAGCTGTTACTGCTCGAACCTTCTCCGGGTCGGGTTGTACTCCGGAAGCATCGACGAGATGGCCGAGCACTGTAATCTGTCGGCGCCCAAAGTGGCACTTTGATGAGTTTAATTGGAGCCCAGCCTTGCGGAAGACGTCAAGGATAGCTGCGGCGCGCAAGGTGCGTCTCAAACGTAGGAGAAAACACAAGGACTTCGTCGAGGTAACAAAGGCAAGTTGACCATTTGAAACCTTGAAGCAGAGAGTCCATCATCCGTTCGAACGTGGTGGGGGCATTGCATAAACCAAACGGCATAACCTTAAATTGGTAGAGGCCATCTGGAGTGACGAAAGCGGTCTTTTCTTGGTCTTGCTCATCGACGAAAATCTGCCAATAACCAGATCGAAGGTCAATGGACGAAAAGTATTTGGCACCGTGAAGACAATCAAGAGCGTCGTCAATTCGTGGTAACGGGTAAACGTCCTTTTTAGTGATTCGGTTTAGGTGGCGGTAATCAACACAGAAACGCCACGTGCCATCTTTATTTTTGACGAGCACCACCGGCGACGCCCAAGGGCTCTACGAGGGCTCAACAATGCCTTTGGCGAGCATCTTGTTGACTTCCTGCTGAATAACTTGCCGCTCTGCCGTGGACACGCGATACGGTCGGCGATGAATGGGAACAGCATCACCAGTGTTTATCCGATGCTTAACAAGGGACGTCTGACCAAGTGGGCAATTTTCAGTGTCAAATATCTCGCGATAGGAAAGCAAAAGGCGATATAGGGCGGCTGCTTGGCCAGGGGCGAGGTCCGGAGCGACCATGGGACGTAATGGGCCGTCGAGGTTCAAGGCATCCTGCGGGTAATCAGGAGGATCTGGAGACGCGTCGGCTGCAAAAGCAGTGACGTGGTCGTCTGTCACTGACCGGAGCGTGGCCACCTTCAGGTAACACTTGCTTCGTCAAGCCAAAATTGATGACGGGGAGACACATCCGATTAGCGGCAAGGGTAACGACGAAGTGTGGCACAGAGATGTCGCGCGCCAGGAGGACATCACGAATAGGGGCGACGACATAGTCGCCATCAGGCACGGTTGCCGTTGAGGCCAATTCGACGAAGGTCAGGGCTTTTGGAGGTAACCGAACAAACGCTGTAGTGCATAGGGTGTGCGGTTGTTCGGGGCGAACGTCGGAAACAAGAGGAAGCTCGAGGCACAGCGTACCGGTGGAACAGTCGATGAGGGCAGAATGCGTCGTCAGAAAGTCGAGCCCGAAGATTAGGTCATGAGGGCAACTGGTCAGCACGGAGAACAGGACGGGAACTTGGCGGCCAGCAATTCCTACGCGAGCAGTGCACATACCACAGACGGCAACAGTGGCGCCATTGGCGACGCGTACGGCTCGAGTGACGGCAGGCGTAAGAACTTTTTTGAGGCGACGACATAGGTTAGCGCTCATTATGGACACTTGGGCTCCAGTATCAATCAATGCCGTCAACGGGACACCATCTACATCTACTTCAATTAGGTTCGTGTTCGAGAGGAGCGTCAACGGAGGATTTGGACAGGACGAACGTGATGCAGCACTACCTTCAAGAGCTGCATGGCCTAGTTTTCCGTCCGGCAGGGTCCATAATTGGTCGGCGACGAATAGCGGCGTGGCTGGGGCGACGGGGACAGACGGCGCTGAGGCGACGGCGAGCGAGTGGGACGACTGTCATCGATGGATACGTGAGAGCTAGAAGGCATACGGCGAGGCGAGTAGGGGCGAGGGTCGGCATATGGGCGAGGAGACGGGAAAAAGTAGCTCGAATACGGCGATGTCCAGGAGGTGCGGCAGTGGCGAGCGACGTGGCCAATGCGGTGGCAACGAAAGCAAATGGGCTTGTCGTCCGGAGTTCTCCACTCTGTAGGGTTGTGGTATCTGGGACGGGAATACAGATCGCTGCGAGCCGCAGCTGTCGGCACCAGTCGGGCGTCAGCTCGGGAGATGGAGCAGGCAGCTGGAAAACCGAGGTTGGCAAACTCTTGCCGCACAACCTCCTGAATGAGGGAGATCGCTGGGGCTGGTTGGTCAATGGTGGGGTCAAGTGGGCGCGGAAGGAACGTGGCAGGACTGGCAGCCTCAAGCTCGCGGCGAACAATACGCGTGACGGTCTCATTGGAGGGGGGTGAAGCGGTAAGGACGACGCAAGATGACGACGCAGCCGTGTTAGGGAGCCGGGAGAACTGTGGAATGTCTCGGCGGCTTTTGCCGAGCTCAAAGCGGCGGCATTCCCTGACAATGACGTCGATGGTAGACACATTGTTGAAGATCAACAAGTTGAACGCGTCGTCCGCGATCCCCTTGAGAACGTGGCCAACCTTGTCAACTTCGGCCATGTTCTCGTTGACTTTCCGGCAAAGAGCTAGCACGTCTTGTATGTACAGACATACGATTCAGTGGAAAACTGTACTCGTGTAGCAAGCTCTTTTCTTGCAGCCTGCTGCCCACCGGTCGGATTTCCAAAGAGGTCGCGGAGCTTCTCCTTGAAAGCGTCCCAGCTAGAGATCTCCTCCTCGTGTGTCCGGAACCAGACACGAGGTGTTCCGCCCAAGTAGAAGAGGACATTAGCTAGCATTAGGGTAGGGTCCCAGTGGTTGTTGCGGATAACAAGCTCATACATGCGTTGCCAGTCATCAACGTCAACATTATCTTGGCCGGAGAATATGCCAGGATCGCGGGGAGTGGCAACCGTGACGTACGTTGTGGTTGGAGTTGCAGTAGTAGCAGCAGACGAGTTGTCGTCACCGGGAGCCATGGTGGAAAGCTGGACGGTGCGGCCGCTGCGGAGCTCCGTGGTGAGGACGGGGAACGGCACGCTCCACCAAAATGATGATGCTGATTTGTGCAGATGAGAGAGATGCGAAGCTCAGAATATATATATATATATATATATATATATATATATATATATATATTGTAGTGAAGACGAATGCCAGGTTATTAGTGCCACACTTTGCCGTTCGCTCAGGAAAGTTACGACGCCGCTGTCAAACGTATCCCTTCGTACTGCAAGCGCAGACCGCATCACGCCTGCAGCTGCGTGTACTGCTCGTGTTGTGATCAACGGCCTCCTCTACATCGTCGAATTTTTGGTGCTGTGTTCTTGTTCCCATGATCTTATTTTGGGCTGGGACTTCCTTTCCGCTAATAAGGCCGTCATAGACTGTTCTCGTGCTGAGGTGCAATTTCAAACGCTGTGCGACGCCCCGCTCCTTGACGCTCGTGAACCTGACGATAAAGTTTTTGTTGCCGAAGACGTTACCATTCCACCGCACTCTTCTGCCCTAGCCACGGTGTCATGCAACCTTGTTGCTGATGCCAGCGCACTTTTTACGCCATCCGCCATTTTCGCTCGTCGCAAATGTTCCCCGCTGCCTTTCGCTGTTTTGGACATTCGTGCCGGCATCAGCAGACTGCTCGTCTCCAACCAATTGTCCTCTCCTCTCACTTTGCTTCGTGGGGAATGCGTTGGCCGCGTCCAGTGTGTCGACCCTGCTGCCATCATTGACATGCCAACTGGTTCCACCGCCACTCATGAGGTCGCCGGAATGACCTATAACCCCGCGCAGGAGCCGACTTCGCCCGATGTTCTCCATAGCTCCATCGCCGACACGTTGACTGTTTCCCAACGCGCCCAGCTTCTACGCCTTCTCGACAAGTTCCGTTCGTCTTTCGACTGCCAGCATGTTCCCTTGGGCCGCACGTCAACTGTTTGTCATCGCATCGACACGGGTACTAATGCGCCACTGCGACAAAGACCCTATCGTGTATCCGCGACAGAGCGCCGTGTCATCGATGACCAAGTAGCTGACATGCTGAAGCGCGGCGTCATTCAGCCTTCGGATAGCCCCTGGGCATCTCCCATTGTTCTTGTTAAGAAGGACGGATCGATTCGATTCTGTGTCGATTACCGTCGTCTTAACAAAATAACTCGTAAAGATGTTTACCCTCTTCCGAGAATTGACGACGCCCTTGACTGTCTCCAAGGCGCGGAGTTCTTCTCTTCTATCGACTTACGTAGCGGCTATTGGCAAGTCCCCATGGCACCCGAAGACCAACCTAAAACGGCCTTTGTAACACCAGATGGCCTATATGAATTTTGTGTCATGCCTTTCGGGCTTTCCAACGCCCCAGCCACATTTGAGCGTATGATGGACAACCTGTTGCGTGGTCTCAAGTGGAAAACGTGCCTGTGCTACTTAGATGATGTGGTTATTTTTTAGCCCGATTTTCCCACCCATCTCTGTCGGCTGGAGGAAGTGTTACAGTGCCTAACTGCCGCCGGCCTTCAGCTCAACCTGAAGAAATGCCACTTTGGCGCAAGTCAGCTCACCATCCTTGGCCATGTCATCTAAACACGGTATTCTTCCTGACGCCTCCAAGCTCCGTGCAGTTGCTGATTTTCCCAAGCTTTCCTCCGTACGAGAACTTCGCAGCTTCCTTGGCCTCTGCTCTTACTTTTGCCGCTTCATTCGGAATTTTGCGTCCATCACCGCTCCCTTGAATCAGCTTCTACGGAGCGACTTGAACAATTACGCCTGGTCCCCTGCCTGTGACGATGCCTTCCAAGAGTTGCGTCGTCTATTAACATCGCCGCCTATACTGCGTCACTTCGACCCGAGTGCTCCGATCGAAGTACACACTGACGCCAGCGGTGTTGGGCTCGGCGCTGTGCTCGCGCAGCGCAAATCTGGGTTCGACGAGTACGTCGTTGCATACGCAAGCCGCACCCTCACCAAAGCAGAGACAAATTATTCCGTTACGGAGAAAGAATGTTTGGCAATAATCTGGGCACTTGGTAAATTTCGACCCTACCTCTATGGCCACCCCTTTGACGTAATTACAGACCACCATGCACTTTCTTGGCTGTCCACATTGAAGGACCCCTCAGGTCGATTAGCTCGCTGGGCTTTGCGGTTGCAAGATTTCGACGTGCGCGTTGTCTACAGGTCTGGCCGCCGCCACACCGACGCCGGCGCGCTTTCCCGTTCGCCCGTGTCAACCGTAAGCGATGCCTGCCTCTCTGCCGTTGACCACGTACTTTCGTTCCCAGTAGGCTGCGACATGGCTTCGGAGCAACGCAAGGATGCCTGGATTAGTGCTCTTATCCGCTTCCTTTCTAACCCGTCGACTGTTCCTCCACCTTCTCGAGCTTTGCGCCGTCAAGCTTCGCACTTCGAAATGCGGGATGGACTTCTCTATCGCCGGAATTACGTCTCCGACGTCCGCAAGTGGTTGCTCGTCATACCGCGACATCTTCGTGGTGAAATATGTTCTGCCTTTCACACTGACCCGCAGTGTGCACACGCGGGTGTCTTCAAGACGTACACCCGGCTTCGCTCCAGGTTTTATTGGCGTGGCATGTACACCTTTGTGTGCAAGTACATTCGGTCGTGCCCTCAGTGCCAACGCCGCAAGGTTCCTTCTCAGCATGTCTCTGGTCCACTACAGCCAATCCCGTGTCCTGCCAGGCCCTTTGATCGCATTGGGATTGACCTGTATGGACCCCTTCCGAGCACGGCTTCCGGAAACCGCTCGATAGTCGTCGCCATCGACCACTTGACGCGATACGCAGAAACAGCCGCTCTGCCTGCTGCCACAGCTCGTGATATCGCATCCTTCCTACTGAAAAACTTTATTCTCCGTCACGGTGCACCTCGCGAACTTTTGAGCGATAGAGGACGTGTGTTCCTCTCCGAAGTCGTAAACGCGCTCCTTACTGAATGTCGCATCGTTCATCGCACCACCACCGCCTACCATCCTCAAACTAACGGTCTGACGGAAAGATTTAACCGCATTCTTGGCCACATGCTCTCCAAATACCTTCGCCTCTGATCACACTGATTGGGACCTCATTCTGCCATTCATCACGTTCGCCTACAACACTGCACCACAGGCGACCACAAACTTTTCCCCATTCTTCCTCTTGTACGGCCGCGAACCTTCGACTACCCTCGACACCATTCTTCCGTACAGACCCGATTCATCCGAATGTACACCCATCTCTGAAGTTGCCCGCCGCGCCGAGGAATGCCGTCAACTCGCCCGTTCCTTTACAGCCGTCGACCAATGGCAACAAAAATGTCGACGTGACGATGATCACACGCATTGTCACTTTCTTCCGGACTCCCTTGTGTGGCTTTGGGCTCCTGCCGTTCCTGCTGGCCTCTCATCCAAGCTTGTATCAAAATATCAAGGACCCTACCGTGTTGTAGCGCAGACATCGCCTGTGAACTATATTGTCGAGCCTGTCAACCTACGGACCAACGCTGTCGTGGTCGTGAAACCGTCCACGTACAACGCCTGAAGCCGTATTACGACCCCTTCATTCTATGTTCACCATGAGTCGCCAGGATGGCTCCTTTTCCGATGGGGGGTGATTGTAGTGAAGACGAATGCCCGGCGCTGCAGCCACATCGCCAGTCATCCGGAAAGCGCGAGCTCGAGATTGCCTGAGCCGCTCTGGTTGAGACACGCTGCCAACGCTGCCCGCTGCTCTCTTGTACTGTGTTCACATTAGATTCTATATAAGAAAAAAGCGATTCTGGGTCCCGGTAAATATTGGTACGCGAACGAAGAATTAAGTACAGGAGACTATTTACAAGTATATTCACAAAAGATAGCTGCAGCGCTGGCCAGATCAGCCGATAGCTCGAGAGCCCAGAGCAGTTCGTCTTCTTCGTCTAGGCGCCCGCGCGCCTCGTTCAAACAATCAAATACCACACGCGTGTAGCAATATTCACAGTGCAGTAGACACGAGTATGAAGTGGTTTATTGACGTGTCCGCCGGGGTCCGGCCTTCATCAGATTCTGATGAAGGCCGGACCCCGGCCGCAACGTCAATAAACGGCTTCATACGCGCGTGTACTTCACTGTATATATATATATATATATATATATATATATATATATATATATATATATGTGTGTCACCAGCCAATATTTATGTCTATTGCAGGACGAAGGCCTCTCCCTGTGCTCTCCAATTACCCCTGTCTTGCGCTAGCTGATTCCAACTTGCGCCTGCAAATTTCCAAACGTCATCACCCCACCTAGTTTTCTGCCGTCCGCGACTGCGCTTCCCTTCTCTTGATATCCATTCTGTAACTCTAATGGACCACCGGTTATCCATCTTACGCATTACGTACATGGCCTGCCCAGCTCCGTTTTTTTTCACTTAGTTTCATTTAGAATATCGGCCATCCCCGTTCGCGCTCTGATCGACAACGCTCTCTTCCCGTCTTTTAACGTTAGGCCGAACATTTTATTGCGATAGCAATTATATGGACACTTCAACCGGATTTCTGCCGTCGGCGTCGCCGTCGCCGTGAGGTTCCGTATAGATAAAATATTCGCCGCGCGGCGTATGCCCCAGCGGAAGCGTGCGGGGACGCGCGCTATCAGGGAGAGCGAACGCACTCAATCTCCCACGCGCAAGCAAGGAAGCGGAAAGCCAGCGCCAGTGGGAGCAGGGGGGGGGGGGGGGGCATTTCTCTGCCAACAACCGCGCTCGTCGCTCGTCCGCACAGTCTCGTATCTCTCCCACGCGCAAGCAAGGAAGCGGGAAGCCAGCGCCGGAGGGAGCGGGGGGGGGGGGGGGGGGGGGCGCACTTCTTCTCTGCCAACAACCGCGCTCGTCTCTCCGCCCGCACCGTCTCTTATCTCCCCACGGCTCTGACCTTTAAGTGCCGTGCATTCGCCGCTCAGTTTCCGTTGAAGCGATAGACCGCACCGTACCTTCGCCGCTGCGGCGTTTGCGCTTGCTGCCAGCGTTTTGACAGTCGTTGTCTGCAGTCATTCAGTGTGATCTATTCATGTTTATTTGTGCGCGCTCACAGCACGCTTGTTCATTCAGTTAGTAATAGTCGGGCCACATTTTCCAACGCACGCTACACATGCAATGCTGCCCGGATCGGCAGTGCAGCGCTACAGGTGTGTCCCTTCGCACGCGCTGCCCACGGGAAGCGCTATTCATCAACACCACCGTTTCACACGCGCCTTCTCGTGGTCATCGAGTCTCTCTTCATGTCGGTCTACTTACGCCGCAGCACACCTGCTTACTTAATCAGCTCATGTTTACTACAATTCATATTGCTACCAAAGCCGCTCACCTTACTTCGTATGACATTGCTGTGTTGCTATCGCATTCATTGCTTCGCCCTTAGGGCGAGACTGTGACATTTTTTCGTTCGATGGCTCTTTGTGCTATATATACATATATATGTGTGTGTTCTTGCGTGATTGGCATAAGCTCGATACCCGTTTACATGAACGCGCCAACTGGCGTATCGCATCGCGTCACCTTACCTTTCTAGGGCATCGCATCCATGTGAACGGGGCTTAATGCGCTAGGAAAGCGCGTCGTGCGCCATACAGGGGTGGATTGTCGACTCTCGCAGTGCATGTAAACGCGATCGCACCACATTAAGAATTATGGCCGATTCAGTTTGCTGTGGATCTGCTGCGTTCGCCGAGCTACGGCGTGGCGAGACGCCGGATGCGTCTGCAAGCGCTGTTTTGCCTTCGATGTGCGCCGCCGTTGGCACCATCGCACCAGGGGTGATGCGCTGCACGAAAGCGCTGGCGCTTCGCGTTACTCGTGATGCGCTAGGAAATGTGATGCGCTATTATCGCATTCACGTAAACGCGGGACCTGTGTTCTTATTACGCCTGCTGTCTGGAAGTTATTGTGTGGCAGATTCAGCAGAAAATCCCGCTTCCTGTCATTCTGTTGCTTGTCCTCAAAGCAATAAGTTAAAAGTTACGCGCTCCATATGAAGTCCTTTACTATATTCACCTGAGGGGTGAGGATGCGCATGGTTTTTGAAATCATTGGAAAAAGAATATTTGCATGGCTAGAGAAACCAGACAGATTATGCAGAATGGCAAGTTCCGAGCACTCGCTTTTGAAACTGGCTCCATTGCAGTAGATGCGCTGGGTCCTCCTTTGTCCTGATCACTTTATACGTATGAGCGAAAAGAGTGCAATGTGTCCAATTTAATTACAAGAGAAGGAAAGAAGCATTATTAAATGCGAAGCATTTCTTGGCGAACATTTGCCACTTTTACAGTATCTTTATATCTATCTATCTAGCTGCCTACGTCTTGGTGCTTTCATGGTCGTATCGTTAACTTGGTATTTACTAAAATTGGTATACTATGACAAGAGTGTATGACAAACATAAATGATAGGTCATTACATGTGTGTCATTGAGGTCATAAAAGAGCCGCCTAAAATGACAAGGACTCAGCGAAAAAACATTAACACTAAAAAAAACACTCTGAAATGGGTTCGGACGTGTGTGTGTATTAAGTGAAGGCAACACTAAAGGATCATGCTAGAAGTCATACTCATGAGCATGACTCAGCAAAAATGACAATGACTCAGCGAAAAAAGACTAACGCTCAGAAACCAATGAAATGGGTTCTGACGCGGGTAGTAAGTGAAGGAAACACTAAAGGATGGTGGTAGTAGTCGTACACTCTGAGCACGGTAACGTTTATGTTAGCCTATAATTGCAAGTAACCTATAACATAAAGGTTACTCGTCGACTAAAACAACTTGATCGTTGTGTTTTCGTGAATTCTAGTCGCAGCTAGTGGTTACATGTGTCGAAGCGTATATTTTAAAGGTTACTGCAACGCCAAATGTCTTGTAACCTTTAGATTGTAACTTCTAAAAGTGTTGGAATTCGTGGCTCAAGGGACCTACTGTATGGATTGGAAGTTTACTTATTATTGTGTCGTACTGCGATCCTGATGTGGTGTTTCTAGACGGGACTAACCTTTACGATATGTTGTGCGGCCGGGGGAGTGAGGCAGGTTGGACTAAATTAAGATTTTATTGGTACAAGTGGGGATCTTTGGTTTCGCAATGTCAAAAAAAGAAGTTTCAATCTTGCATGAACGTATGCTCAAGTCAAACAGCAGCAATTCATTCGTCACCGATCTCTACTGCATGCGTGCCATTATAATCTAAAAGGAAGCCACAGAAACAGTGAACATACATCGGAGAATATTGTGGCAAACGATGTTGTGGCATGAATTATCACTACGATTCAATGTGGTGTAGAGCCCCCCGCTACCGCTGCAAGCCATTTTAGGCTGTGGTATAAAACATAACTTGTATACCTGCACAAAAACTAAAAGCAGATGCATTATGGTGATTGAATATATATTTGTGCTAAACATGTTTTTGTTTTTTACTATTTCCTGGCCTATCAATGCTCCCTTTAGTCGCGTTTTATATTCTCCTGAAAAGCGACACCCACTAACAGCGGGCGCACACTGAAGGTCGCACGCGGGTACACGCTAGTGTACTGTAAAAGCTCGACGAACGACAGAATCAATGCGTCGAGCAGGCCGAATAACTAATGTGCAGGGCAAGAACGATGCCTTGTAATAAGACTTACCGTACACTGCAACGGAATGTTTTGACATCGCGTTTTTTTTCTCGTTTTTTGTATTTTTGACGTGTTAGAGAAATTGCAGCAAATGTTGGGTTCATTAGAGAACGCCCGACACGCACTAAATTTGCCCGCTCACTAACACTCGAGAAAGACGCCGTTACATTCACATGACAGTGGGCGACAGCCGCTCCAGTGAGGTCTCGTAGAGGAGGAGGAAACAACTTTATTTTGTTAATTTGCTTAGTGAGGGGTGGCTACCAGGTGGTGCCTTAGAGAGATGAACGTGCGCTCACTGTATGAGGCCACAATGGCGGCCGGCCAAATGAGCAGGGAGAAAACATACAAATACAAACGAACAGCAACATCTTAAAGCAATAGAATATTAGAGTCTTGATATATATGGTCCTGTGACACTTTGACGGAACTGTAGTTTGATTAATATCTTTAGTTGCGCTAGATGCGGGGCATAATCAAACGCGCTTCAGCTTCAGCCAAACATGAGCGTCGTCATATCTCCTGTGCGTTGCGCAGCTGTCGCGATGCATGCCGGGAAATGTATCGCCGGTGTTGTCGTTTTGTAACGGTCGTGTCGCGCTTTGTTTCATCGCTTTAACCACGTTTTTACGTCCTCCGATTTGGTGGCGTGCGCTTACCAAACGTGTTGTGTGTCTGAGTCGCTCTTGAGGCGTGGTACAGTTACCAAAAAGTCCCAGGCCTGCGCGGCACACGCAGCACAGTCACAGCGTAAGCTGGTTGAGGAGCACAAGAGTAGCTCCAATTTTGGCACCACGCACAACAGGGTCTTCGTGGCAAAGTCTCTTCGCCTCGATTTTGACGAGAACGATCTGAAATGTCCGCCCGGTGTCGACGGCGAGCTGCGGCTTGTAATGCTCTCTGCACAGCAGTCAGCTGAGCCCGATGATGCCTGGTTGTAGCCGCGCACGTAGCTCTACGATTCGCTTCAGCAGCGCTTCGTACCTTGCGAGGAGACGCCATAACGTGTACCGAAGAGGTACACAGAATACGTGGCGCACATCTCACATCGCGATAGGGTTGATTGCGCGCCTCGTCTGAATCGCATCTCGCCACACGCGACGGTTGCGGGCGCCTTAACTAGATGGCGCCACCACACTGGCGGAGGCTCGGGTCGTCTGCGCCTTCGCGCCTGCCTATAGGGCGCGTCTAAAGGAAATTTTTCTGCTGCCTGATAGCAAGCGCTTGCGAAGTTGACGGAGGACAGCACCGAACACAAGGTTAAACGCCTGGAGCGTCAGTGGCAGCGCGTTGCTGGCGCCAAGGGTAAAAAATATGTCCTCGAAATCCGGTCGGCGTCATCGTCGCCGGTGCGGGGTCAGAGACGCGGTAAGTAACACGCCAGTCTTGCCACTACAGGGTAGAGCTACGGTAAGCGTTGTGCTTTTGGTTCGCGCTTACAATCAGTATGATTAGTATACCTTCACCATTAGGCGTCGGTACGCTCAATGTACGGGGTCTGGTGGCTATTGGCAAGCAATATCAGGTCAAATGCACGATGCAAGAAAGTTTCCTCGCTGACAAGTGATGACAAAACACTTACCGCGTGAACTTCCACATCATCGTCGGTGTTTTCTTCTGGGTTTTCGACGGACGCTTGAGACAGCATGTCGGCGACCACCAAGCATTTTCCTGGAACAAATTGGAGCTTGTAGTGGTATCTAAGCAAACGAAGAAAAAATCGTTGCATTCTGGGCGGCATTTCTCCAATTGGCTTCTCCAAGATTGCTATTAAGGGTCGATGTCCTGTCTCGAGGACAACGTTACGTCCGTGCACAAAATGGTGCAACTTTTCGCACCCGAAGACAACAGCCATAGCCTCTTTTTCTGTCTGAGAATATCTACGTTGTGCTTCGCTTAAGACGCGTGAGGCATAAGCGATGGGGAGAGAGAGAGAGGGAGAGCATAAGCGATGGGCTTCCAAGAATCCTCATAACGCTGCCAGAGAGCCTAGCCTATTCGATATTGCGAAGCATCGGATGTTATCTTCGTAATCCGTTTACGACCGAAAATCGCCAGCACAGGATCTTTGCTCACACTGTCACAAATCATTTTCAATTCTTCAGTATGGTTTTCCGTCCACTCAAAGATACGGCCTTTTTTTATCAAGTCGCGAAGCAGTTTCGTTCGGTCTGTAATTGATGGCAGGAACTTCGACAAATAGTTTACCATAGCGAGCATGCGCGGCACTGCTTGTTTGTCAGTTAGCAGTGGCATACTTAGCAGAGAGCTGACCAGAGTAGGATTTGGCCGTATGCCGTCTGCCGAAATAAAGTCGACAAAAAAAAAATCTTGCGCACGCCAATGCTGCACTTGTCTGCATTAAATGTTAGGCCAGCTTTCTGTGCTGCTTCGAGTACCGCTCGTAACCTCTCATCGTGCTCTTGTCTTGTGACACCCCACACGACGAGGTCATCAACGTACACTCGCACTCCTGGCAGTGTCTCGAATATTTCGTTAAGAGCTATTTGAAACACTTCTGGGGCGGAGGCTACACCGAAGGGCAGCCTCAAAACGCGGTAACGACCGAAGGGAGTCTCGAACGTACAAATTGTTGACGTTTCATCATAGAGCGGTATCTGGTAAAACACCGAGTTGGCGTCAAGGCCCGTAAAGAAACGTGCTCCAGCTAGTTACAATTCAATCTCTTCACGATGCGGCATCTCATGGTGCTCGCGCTTGAGGCTGTCATAATTTTTCTCGGGTCCATGCATAACCGTAGTTTACCGTCTCCTTTTTTTTCTGACAATAACTAGAGGACTCACCCAGTCCGTCAACCAGACTGTCCAGAATAATAAAAATAGATAATTTGAGACAAAATGTTGATTTCTGCTGAACAAGTTTTACATCCGTCGCAACGTAATTTCTGCAATAATCATGCTTACGAATTGCGCCAATAAACTCCAATAATCATCATTAGTATGAATATTACCAATATTTGACTGATTAGCATGTAAATAAACAATTGTGGTTAATGGCAAAGCTGGTCAGTCAGCATTCCATATCCGGTTGCTTGAAGCATTCAGCCGCAAAATAGTCCCCAAAACACATACTGCGAACATGCCATAAAATGCATTGTTGTTCCAGTTGAGATATTTACAGAATTTTGCTGCTGGGTGTGCAGAAATAACTGAAACAGCAACGCACATAATTGCAGATTCAATTTCTCGAAACTGGAGCCAGGCACATTTATAGCAGATTAGTATGCTATCAGTACTGGCTGCCTTCAATATGCAATGACATGTCCCTTAAGAATGCTTAAACTGACCTCGGCCCTTGCAGTGTCCAACCGAGTGCCGTGTTGATTGCGACCAATGCTTGAACATCTTTGCTCCTGACAACTTCTCCCGTCATGATTTTCGAAAGATGGTCAGCTCCTATCAACAAATTGAGGCCGTTGTCTGTCTCCGCTCCAAGAAAATTCTTGTCGTCAGCATGAAATTTGCTCTCAGATCGCAGCTTCCGAATGAAGTTGTTTTCAGCTGTCGGCGCAGCAATTTCGTGGCAGATAACTGGAACTATAATTGCTTGAACAATATGAATGTCGGAACAGTGTTGACCACGCAGTGGTACTTCAACAACTTTGCGTATTTCAGCAGAACTTGGGGATGCGTTGCCAAACGTGTTGAATGCAATTCGGGTGTCTCCCTGTACCTGCAATTGCAGTTTTACAGCGAGATCTTCTGTGATAAATGATCTGTGACTGCCTCCATCGAGGATCTCTCTGATGTATCTGGACCTGTTATTTTTAACGACAAAGGCGCGAAAAGTCTACAGATACACTTCTTTGTCCGTCTTTGCGCAAGCGTTTTCGGAATCTGTCGCATAGCATTACTGATTCTGACGAGACTATCACTGATGTGCTACCTGAAATATCCGTTGTAGTGTCTTTCTTTCTGTAGTTAGGGTCACACATACTCGTGGCGTGCCTTCCGTGACAACACCGTGCCTGGTGACCTCGTGATGTACATCTATAACAGCGGTTATCCTTAGGTAGCTTCTCCTTTTTGGAAACAAGAGAGAGGTTGCCAGCCTCCGCTCGCGTTGGAAGACTGCACTGCTCAGCTCGAACCTGACAGTAAAGCTCTGGGCCATCCAGCGAGCCGAGGAAGCCGCTTCGAGACAAGGTCTCGGAACCGCGTCCGCAGCGGGTGCCCAGACCCACTAAAAATACGCCGGACTCAAATCTTATCGATTTGATAGTAAAGTTTACGTTCTTCTTCTGGCGTCGCAGGCGCGTGTGCCGTGCTTCTTAGATCGAGAGAAGAAACACTCGATCCAGCTGTATGCACTGTGCAGTATGGAAGCGGTGCTGCTGCCTCGAGTTCTTTCAGCATGGACATCGACAGATCGTTGTGACGATGTGTTGCACTGCTTTCGGCGTTCTACCTCAACACGTGTGAACATGAGCAGTTATTTTAACTCCGCTTCCGATGCTGCAGCTGCTAGTGCTGGCACCGAGACTTTCGTATCAGACCCATGTTGTCTTAAAGTATGACTCCGCTTTCCTCGCGTATATGCAAGAACGATCTCCTATGGCAATGCCTTCTGTAAAATATCAATCAACATTGCAGAGAAACTGAGAGTGGGTACGTTTAGTGCAGTCAGACAGCGGATATTTAGTTGCGCGGCATCACACAGCTGCCTGAGGCTGCGTGCGTCGCTTCCGGACTTTACATGAGGTAGATGGCGAAGCGCTGTCAGGTGGTTCTGTACTATCCGTTCACGATCGCCAAAACGTTCTTTGAGAAGTTCTACGGCATTTGAGTAGCAAGCTTCAGAAGTCGGTAAACCGGCAATGGCCGCTGCCGCTTCCCCGGCAAGATAATGCCGTAAATAGAAAAACTTCGTCGTTGTCTATATAGCGTTGTTGAGATGAACAGTCTGCTCGAACTGCCCCCAGAAAGCGGTCCATTTGTTAATGTCGCCTTTAAATATTGGCATATCAAGATTCAGTAGCCTTGGGGCAATTCTGGGCATAGCGTCAGGAAATGTCGGGCTTGGATTCTGAGCAGCAGTCTCCGCTGTACTATTCACGCGTCCCAAAGCGTCGAACTTGCACAGAATCTCGGCAAGCATACTGATAGCTTGATCGTTATATTCAGCAGTAGTGACGTATGCTGCTTCGAGCTCATCGTCGGCAATGTGCTCTTCGAGTGCATCGTTAAGCTTCGAGAGCTCGTTGTTGCTTGCAGATAAATAGACTTGCAGAGAAAGCTTGGGCTTGTCCACGGTAGGATCTGTAAGCAGCAACCGAGCTTCCTGCAGAATCGTCGTATTCTGTGCTCGTCGAGCCAACCGCTTGATCTTGAGGCAATCCATGCGACTAGCTCTTGATAGAGGTCTGGTCTCCACGCCGATCATGAACGATGCGTTATCCAGTCAGTCCTCGCCGCCCGCAGCGTGAAGCGGTAGAGTAGAAGGTCCTTGGAGACGTGCGACGAAGGTAACGAGTCCGCACGGAGGTTTTCGGCACCAAAATGTAGGAAATTAAAGAGAAACGAAGAAACCAGACAGAGAGCTCATCGTTCCAACTTCTTCTTCGCAGTGCCCGCCTGTCCGCGTCTATTCGTCTTTTTCTACAGAGCGGAACAGGCGCGCGCGATGATACATGGAGCAAAAACGAAACTACGATACTATCACGACCGCATGTAACGCCACGCCATTCTTTTCTTACAACTTATTTAATTTTGCGCTAAACTTGTACATCCTCGCTAGAAACGGCTTAGAACGTTGGCAAATGCTGTTTATGTATGTTTAAGGTGTATTTCATTTTGCGTTTTATTAACAGCGATAAATCGCTCTCGACCACTCGCGGCTGCGCTGCGTTTGTGATCTCCGACGTCACGAACGTGTAGTGCCGGAAATTCGAAGGGGCGTCAGCACCTATCCTTCAGTTTTTCGCTATTTTCTCGCTTATTAAACTTCTGTTCGCAGTAAGAATGGTATGTCTGTGATCGTGATAGGATAATCAACCATTAAAGCTTTGCATCCTGTTCTTCTTTAGTGTCCCTTTAATGAACCTGCCAACGAACCTTTTGACCGCCCAATTGGGAACCTGGAAAGCACAAATGTCCATTTACCCAAATGGCAACTTTTGGAGCCAATGGGAGACACCAATTGGTTTCGCGAACCCAATTGGACACCCCACTCGGTTTCGTGAACCCATTCGGACACACCAATTGGTTTCGCGAACCCAACTGGACTCACCAATTGGTCTTCACGAACCCAATTGGACAATTCAATTGGTTTACCGAAATCCAATTGGTTTTGACTTAAACCATTTGAAATCCAATTGGAGCCAAATGGTACCATTTGAAAACACAAAGGGGTCCGAAGGTTTTTTTTTTGACTGGGATGCTTTCCGGCAGATAGGCTGGATGAACCCGAAGTATCTCTTGAGAAAACTTCTATAAGCAGCTGTCAGCATTTCTCTTTTGTTATTGAACAGATTAATTCGACATTAATATATTACGTTGCCGGCTATGTGGCTCGAAAATGTGTACTGCAGCTCAAATGCACATTGTGCAAAGATAATCTACTTGAGGAATCGGCCAAAGCGGCTGCTATAGCCCTTACAAAAATGAGTTTAGGCTGTCTATAGAATGTCTATAGACTTCTTGTAGATAACTTTGCCTATCTATAGATTTGTTCTTTTGTTGATACAGAATCTATAGACTGTCTATAGACAAAAGCTGATAAGATTTTTATTTCTTCTTGTCTACTCCCATTCTATAGTCGGTCTACAGAAAAAAGTCGATGTCTGTTTATTTTTGTCTACTTCCTCTCTATAGACTATCTATAGAAAAAAGTCGATACAGTCTTTATTTATTCTAGTTCATTCATTGTCTATAGACAAAAGCTAACAAGATTTTTAATTCTGTTTGTCGACTCCCATTCTATAGTCAGTCTACAGAAAAAAAGTCGATAAGATGTTTGTTTATTTTTGTCTACTTCCTCTCTATAGACAACCTATAGAAAAAAGCCGATGCGGTCTCTATTCTTGTTCATTCATTGTGTATAGACGGTCTATAGACAGAAGTTAATAAGATTTTTATTTGTTTTTGTCTACTCCCATTCTATAGTCGGTAGAGATGGGCAAAACGGCTCACTTCAGGGAGCGGCTCGGAACGTCTCAGCTTACTGAAATGAACCGTTTCATTTGAACGGCTCACCGGTTCACTTAGGCGTGTCACCTGTGTTATGCATATTCTATACTTATTTGGCTTTAAAAAAACGATATATGCATAATTGAATAACCGTGTTATTTGTATTTTCGCTATGTTTAGAGATTATTTTTACATATTTTAAAAGCATGAATTTTTAGTTGTAATGAAACTTTCTTTTCTCATATTGAGGAAAGAATATTTATAATACTGTGACAGGCAGAATGCGACGTAATTTTCTGAGAAAAAAAAGTAACTTCATCGTCATTACAGGAGCTTCGCTGTTTTTGTGGTACTGTAAGATCAACTTTGGTCAAAACAAGAAAACAAAATTATTCTACATTATCTTTCAACTTTATTCATTTATTCTCATACGCACGCTCACTATATGAGTGAGCTGTAACGCCATGCAAAATGAACGTCGAAATCATCTCTTTAAGTACAATACTAAAATCACACTAAAGATCCACAAAACTACCGCACGTACCTTTCGTTTTTTTTCTCTCTTGAGCGCATGCGCGATACTGGCGATCATACCATCATGTGCCAGGAAAAAAAGAAAAAGAAGAAATGAAGTTCTATTACAACACAACAGATCATTCGCCTCGTTTTATTGACGTGCTAATGATACACGCTCAGAAAGTGCAATGAAGTGGATGCCATGGGCGACATTTTCATGACTACGCTAATTAGCACAAATGAAGACCAGGACGTAAACTGTACATTCACCTCTTGTCTATAAAGACACGGAAGACCATCTTCGAAGTGTTGTTGCACCAGCGCACGATGTGTGATCGGTGAGAGTCGTGAGACATCGTTCGAACAGCAGCCGGCAACGAACGGTACAATCCTTTGTCAATTAAGACTTCTTCTCCCTTCGGTGGCATCGGGACGCACAAAAAAACAAAGGGACTGCGGCGCACACCACACTGCGAGTGAGTACGAGTAGCGCGAGTCTGCCCACGCCGGCCACCACTCATTGGTTAGAAAACGAAATCACGGAACCCAGCAGAAGACAAGGCTCTGACGGCACGGTCCTGCACGGCCCACCGAACGAGATAGAACCGACTTCCTCTCTCCGAAAGAACCGCCGCTTACTGAACCACCGCTCCCTCGCTCTTCAAAAGAGCGGCTCAAAAGATCCGGCTTGCTCCTGAGCGCTCTCTAGGAACGATTCCGCACGGCTCACAGAACGAGAGAGAGCCGGATTTCTCTCTCCGAAAGAACCACCGCGAACTTACTGAACCACCGCTCCCTCGTTCTTCAAATGAGCGGCTCAAAACAGCGACTCAAAAGATACGGCTCGCTCCTGAGCCGCTCTTTTGAAGAGCGAGGCAGCGGTGGTTCAGTAAGTGAGCGGCAGTTCTTTCGGAGAGAGGAAGCCGGCTCTCTCTCGAGCCGTGGCGAACCGTTCCGTCTCTTATGCGGTATGCGATTTCCGCGCCATCTATTAACGGTGCGAGAAAGCAACCGCCATTCCTCGCAAGAGTCGCCTCCACCCCCTCGCCTTCGGCTGTCTTTTTCATTTTGAGGAACGAGTGAGTCGTCGTTCAAGTTAGCGGCGCTTCTTTCGGAGCACGAACCGCCGCTCACTTTAACTGAACTACGGCTCATTCGCTCTTTAAAAAGAGCGGCTCAAAAGATCCGGCTCGCTCCTGAGAGACCCATCTCTAATAGTCGGTCTACAGAAAAAAGTCGATAGGTTGTTTGCTTCTATTTGTGAACTTCCGCTCTATAGACTACGTATAGACCAAAGTCGATACCGTGTCTATTCATTCTTGTTCACTCTATCTAAGGACTGTCTATAGATGACAGTCTATAAGGTGTTGACTATTTTTGTATACGCCCGGTTTATAGATTTTCTATAGACAAAAGTTGATAAGGTTTCTGCTTGTTTTATCTATTCCCCGTCTATAAATTTCGTCTTGACAAAAGTCGTTAAATTGTGTTTTTTTGTCTATATTAGCGGTCTATATGCCGTTTATATGCAAAAGTTTTTCTGTGTGCTATTTCTTAGCCGGTTGCCAGTTTATAGAATGTCTACACAGAAAAGCAAGAAAGGTCACCATGGCATCTCTGTCATTGAATTACGCAGCCCTTAATTATTATTTTACCAGATAATTTGGTGTTTAAGAGTCTGCTCGCCGAGTTTCCTCCAGGATTGCATTGCTTTTTAACATGTAACCTCTGGGTCCGGCACCCTAGTTAGTCTGGAATGCATCCCCGACGATAATTTTGCCTTGCGAACCACACGAAGGCGGACTATATACTTCTATGTGATTAGAATTTTTTGTAATGGTTTCCTATACCCGCTCCCCCCCGGTGAAGGCTATAGGGTTGGACATCACCAAAGCTCATGTAAACTCGAGCGAACAGACCGTATACCGATTGCGGTAAGCTGTGAGATGAACTAAAGGACAGCCGATATTGTAAAAGTCTTATTGCTTCAGGTTTACTTGCCGTCTATAGACAAAAGTCGTTAAACTCGGCCCAACCCTTGTACACTGTAACCAAGCGGAGGTAGAGGTGGATAATACGGAGCTACGTTTGATATTAGCCACTGGAATTGTATATACTGCTGACATTGCTTTAAAGCCTTTTTGTAGAGTTTAGTATAGACATGGTGTATACTTCCGCATTTGTTCCCCACATTATATGACCTCCGTAGTCGCTTTCTGCAATCCCAAGATAGTCTTTACAGTTGTTTTTCATAGCATTTTTTGCTGCAGTAAAATAAAGAAAGCAAAATGGCGATCCAATCATGTAAATAGAGGTTATGAATGCCAGCTTTAGCGAGAAGCGGATTCCAAACAGGCATCAAGCTAACAGCACAGAGACTCGTAATGTGTATAGCTGACTATGCAGAATTTGCGTGTGCGATGAACGGATGTCGCGTATGTGGTGTGCGCCTTATGTGTCGTCTGATTCTCAGATACTCTTTAGGTTCTCCCCATATCTAGGCTGCATCTCTAACCTCGGGTGGTTTTTCGCAGACTGATATCCTGCGCTAGAAATTCATTAAAGCTTCTCGTTTACTTACAATGTGCGCCAGATACTCTGAGCCCACCCAGTCTTTTCCAGGCGCTATATGCCTGTGCGGCCGAGCATATGCGTACGTCATTAGTGTATTGATTGCTTTGAGATATCACCGGAACAGACAAATGTGCACTAACATGTACGCAGGTATCCCATTTGGCGGTACATTGGAAGCTATGCTAGAAATGCACTGCATTACTCATCGTCGGTGGCCATAATGCTAGCGTCTGACGTGCGTGCTAATGGTTTTTACAAACACTGCTTTCATCCAAGTGTGCGCTCCAGCTCCATGCGATAGCCCGCAGCATTTGCAAGACGGCGCGCCTAGGCATTTCCTTCCTCCATGGAAAGAACTGAAAAATGGAAGGTAAAAGCAACCGGTTTCGCGGGCATGGAACGCAGAGAGAGAGAGCGACAACTAAAAAAAAGGGCATAGGCGCTCGGATTTCTCGGAGCTGGAACGCCGTCGTCGGCCTGAGCGCCTGCGCATGCGCAGTGGCAGCAATGGTGGCGCGCCATCTCTCCGGCCCAGCAGGGTCGTCTGCGCAAGTAGGCGTTTGGTGTGTTGCGACACCGCGGACCCGAGCACATGGGGGTTGGACCCTCCCGCGTCTAACCGTGCGCGGCTTAGCCGTGTCCGGGGAAAAGGGGATCCTGGAGGCTGAGCCGAAGCCGTGTGTTTGGACCTTTATGGCACCCTGGCGGAGCCAACACACCTCTTTGGCCTCGGCTTCACGTAGACGGCACCCCCGTACTGACCCACCCGGGGGAAATCGGTAGTTGCCTTTTCCTATCCTCCTCTTCAATCTTCGTCTTTGTCTCTCACTTTCAATCTTTCCTGTCTCCTTCTCACTTCTTATGTTCTGATTTTCCAGGCAGCTAGGGTTAACCTTGTGTGAGATAGCCAACCTTGGTTATATCATATTTGGTTATAGTGGTTGTGTACAGCTGGCGTTGGCAGGTCTTGTTCATAACAACCCTGTCGCGTACCCTTGTTGGGCTCCGCGGTGGGCGGCTGGCACCGCTGCCGAAGTCACTCTAATTTGTATGGCTTCCTCATACCCAAAACTTCCTGATCGCCGTCTCATAAAAAGATGGCGCACCGATGAATACTTCAACTTACTTCACAAAGGCCACCGAAATTTTTCCGCGTTTCCACGTGATTCACTGTGAAAACACCGACAAAAAAGCGACAAACATTTCGCCCTTCTTGGTGTCAAAATGTATCACGGAGGTCATTGGAAGTGGCTACAAAGCCACCAACATGGCAAGTGGTGACCTTCTCATTGAGGTAAAAGACAAAATGCAGTACGAGAAACTAACAAACCTGGTAGCATTTGGCGATAAAACCATATCTGTCAGCGCACACCGAACAATAAACACCGTCAAGGGTGTGGTATCAGACGACGACCTCATGGATTTGACTGATGAAGAACTCCTGAATGGATGGAAAGAAGAAAACGTTATAAATGTACAACTCATAAAAATCAGGCGCCACAACAAAGAACTACCAACCAAACACATAGTACTTACTTTTGGCTCTAGCACACTTCCAGATGCAATAGCAACAGGCTACCTTAAACTGCGTGTAAGACCTTACGTTCCAAATCCACGACGCTGCTACAAGTGCCAGAGGTTTGGCCATGCCTCTCAAAGATGCCTAGGACAACTAACTTGTGCGAAATGCGCCACAAAGGATCACTCTGCTGATGAATGTACTGCTGAGGTCCATTGCGCAAACTGCGATGGCAGCCACCCTGCATATTCCAGATCTTGAGCAGCCTGGAAGAAAGAAAAAGAGATAATTACGATCAAAGTCAAAGAGAATATCAGTTTCCGGGAAGCACGACAGCGTCTTTCGCCTTCATTTTTAATGAAAACTTCTTTTGCGAAGTGGTGCAACAGGGGGCAGCATCACGACGGACCCCGGCGGTCGCCCAAGGCACGCGCAGCGTACTGAGGCGACTGCCAACCGCCCTCATGGTAGGAGCCGCTAAAGCTGCCCTGCCCTTCTGGAAATCGGCCACATCAGAGGCCTCCACTAGCGCTGGCAGCAGCCATCGCAGCTCAGAGGCTAAGGGAGGACCCATTGGCCTCCGGGCTGGTGAGGCCACAGCCTTCGTCCCTCGAGGCGAAGGCTACACGACGTACACATCGCCCCTTAGAGCGAGTGTCCAGCGCCTCGCAAGAAGCTATGGACACTACTCCAAGCAAGGTGGTGCAGCCAGCACCTAAAGAGCGGCCAAATTCTTTGGACCGCTCTAGAAAAGAGAAAACCAAAATTACAGGGCCGCAAACGGCTCTGTAGGCTAAAACACGTTCTTTTTCGTACACACAGCACCAATTTAACTTCACTATGGACACGCAAATTATGCAGTGGAACGTCAGAGGCCTTCTTAGGAACCTCGACGTTATCCAAGAACTTCTTTATCAACACAATCCAAAAGTGCTGTGTGTACAGGAAACGCACTTAAAATCAAAACATACAAACTTTCTCCGACAGTATGTTACATTTCGTAAAGATCGCGATGATGCCATCGCATCATCAGGCGGTGTTGCCATTGTAATTAACAAAAGCATAGCATGTCAACGTTTGCAGCTACAAACGCCCCTTGAAGCAGTGGCAGTTCCACTTTTCCTTCTAAACAAACTTATCACCATTTTCTCGCTTTACGTACCCCTACATTACCACTTACACAAACATGAATTTCAGTCCTTTATAGACGAATTGCCACAATCTTATCTTGTTCTTGGCGATTTCAATGCGCACTCTCGTATCGATGTGCGAGGTCGTCTTGTTGAACAATTTCTTTTCTCGTCTGGAGCGTGTCTCATGAATAAAAAGGAACCTACATTTTACTGTATCGCAAACAGAACCTTTTCTTCAATTGATCTTAGCATAGCTTCCCCGTCTCTATTATCTGAACTTGAATGGGAAGTTACAAAAAACCCTTATGGGAGCGACCATTTCCCAATACTGCTGAGAACAACAAGACAATACCAATCTCCACCACATGCTCCCCGGTGGAAGGTCGATGCAGCGGATTGGGAGAAATTCCAGACACTTACCAGTACGATCTTGTGGACTGACATGTCCTCACTCGGAATTGATGCTGCCGTCGAGTATTTTTCTAGCTTCATAATTGATGCAGCTTCTAAGTGTATCCCCCAAACAAGTGGACTTTCTAGCAAACGCCGTGTTCCGTGGTGGAATGAGCAATGCCGGAACGCGCGTAGGCAGCAGAACAAAGCATGGAGGCAGCTTCGCGATTCCTCCACTGCTGCAATCCTTGTCAATTTCAAGAAAATCAAGTCCCAATTAAGGTAGGAGAACGCGCAGACAAGCCAGGAGAGACAGCTGGCAAAAATTCTTATCAAGCATAAATTCGTACACAGAAGAGACCAAGGTTTGGAACAGGGTCAATAGAGTAAGATGACGACAAACACATCCGCCTCCCCTGATACACACGCAGGGAGTCAGCCTGGAGGACCAAGCAAATCATCTGGGTGCACATTTTGAACATGTGTCCAGTTCATCACATTATTCTCCAGCATTTAAAAGATACAAATCAGCAATAGAAAAACAAAAACTAGACCGAAAGATCACCGGGAATGAGCCATATAACCTACCTTTCTCCCTAGCAGAGCTGCATGCATCATTCACGTGTTGCAAACAATCTGCCCCAGGCTCTGACCGCATACTATACGAAATGTTGAAGAACCTGCCCTCTGAAATGAAGAAAACCCTTCCTTGTCTCTATAACTCTATTTGGACCTCCGGCGAGATCCCCTCTGCCTGGAAAGAGGCCATAGTGATCCCTATCCTGAAGCAAGGCAAGGATCCATCGTCCGTATCGTGTTAACGGCCCATAGCTCTAACAAGCTGCCTCTGCAAAGCTTTAGAGAAAATGATAAACCGCCATCTGATACATTTCCTAGAATCAAACAAGCTGCTTGACCCATACCAGTGCGGTTTTCGCGAGGGTCGATCCACCATTGATCATTTGATACGTACTGAGGCACAGATACGTGAAGCTTTTGTTAACAAACAATTCTTTTTATCTGTATTCCTAGACATGGAAAAGGCCTACGACAGCAAATGGCGTTTTGGAATACTGAGATACCTCTCCCACTTTGTTGTACGTGGTAATATGTTAAATTTCATTGAAAGTTATCTGGTGAATCGCACATTCCGTGTTCGAGTTGGCAATGCATTATCACGACCTTTCGTGCAGGAAACCGGAGTGCCACAGGGTGGGGTGCTCAGTTGCACTCTCTTCATTATAAAAATGAATTCCTTGCGTCTATGCATCACACGCAACATGTTTTATTCAACGTACGTCGATGATGTACAGATTGGATTTAAATCGTGCAACCTTGCAATCTGTGAGCGGCAGGTTCAACTTGGTCTGAACAAGGTGGCTAAATGGGCAGACGAGAATGGGTTCTGCCTAAATCCACAAAAGAGCACCTGCGTCCTTTTTTCTAGAAAGAGAGGACTGTACCCCGACCCCGACATTGACCTGCAAGGACAGCGTCTACCTGTAAAAACGGAACATAATTTCTTAGACATAATCCTTGACACAAAGTTAACATTCATACCACACCTAAAACATCTAAAAAACAAGTGCGTGAAAACAATGAATATTTTAAAAGTGTTGTCACGCACTACAAGGGGTAGTGACAGAAAGTGTCTGTTAAATTTGTATAAAAGCCTCATACGAACACGCCTAGACTACGGGGCCATAATTTATCAGTCAGCCACCCCAACCGCGTTGAAGATTCTGGACCCGGTCCACCACCTAGGTATTCGCTTGTCTACAGGTGCCTTTAGGACAAGCCCTGTAGAAAGCCTTTACGTGGAATCCAATGAGTGGTCCCTCCACTTGCAGAGGACCTACACAGCTTTCATGTATTTCCTTAGAGAGAACGCAAACAGTGAACATCCCTCATATTCCACCGTAAATGATTTGTCCAGTTCTCACCTCTTTCATAACCGCCCTGCATTAAGAGAGCCCTTCTCGTTGCGTGGGAGAAGTCTGGCTGAGGATATCGATGTCCCACTCTTTGAACATCGTCTAATGATACCCACTATACAGGTCGCACCGTGACAGTGGCAGACTGTAGACTGTGATTTGTCCTTTTTACATGTTACGAAGCACGCCCCGGTTGCACACATTCGAATGCATTTCCTCGAACTGCAGCATAAATACTCCTGTCCGGAATTTTAGACCGATGCATCAAAGTCTCATGCTAGCATCTCTTATGCAGTGGTTGGGCCATCATTTTCAGATGCCGACGCCCTGCACCCCCAAACGAGTATTTTCACAGCAGAGGCTTATGCAATACTGCTGGCTCTTAAACATATAAAAGAATCGAAAATATCAAAACCAATCATCTACACAGACTCGCTGAGCGTAGTAAAAACTTTAAAGTCTCTTAAAAGGCACAAAAATCTAGCAATAGTATCGCTTTATTCATTAATATGTAATATTTATGCGTCTGGGCAGCATGTTGTGGTGTGCTGGGTGCCAGGACACCGAGACATCGAGGGAAATGTACTGGCAGACCAGATTGCCACATCCATCGACGAAAAAGCTGGAAATACATCTATGCCCGTCCCTGTTCCCGATATGAAGCCATATCTACGCAAGTGACTTCGAGTCCACTGGCAACGTTTGTGGGACGCCCAGACTCATAACAAACTTCATTTAATTAAGCCTCGCTCAGGGAACTGGCCATCGACTACGAAATCTAGAAGAAATGACGTCCTATTCTCTAGGCTCAGAATAGGACACACTTACGGCACGCACAATTACCTGTTGTGTGGAGGCGAATTCCCGACCTGTACTAGATGTGGGGAGGCACTTACTGTACTTCACATCCTAGTACAGTGTCCACTAATAGAACCTGAAAGAAAGAAACACTTTGTTCAAGCCTATAGAGAGAATATACCCCTTCACCCAGCGATGTTTTTACACAATGACGCGGTATTTCAGCACGATTCAGTTTTAGCCTTTTTAAATTACATCGACATTTTGCAAGTTCTTCGCCCGAGAGATTCGTAGCGGCATCCTCTTCCAGAGGACGCTGCTGCGACAGCATATTTGGAATGCACTCTCCTCCAGGCCCTTGCTTCTAAGGGTCTGTGTGAGGCAGTAGTGCCTTGTATCACTTAACTTTTTATACTATGTTATGTTACATAATTAAATTCATTGCGCCCCTATCACGTCATTGTCATGATCTTATCAATTTTGTCTTTTACGCACCTTTAGTGCGCAGGATTTTAGGCCCCTTTACAGCCACCCTACACCTACCCACTATCATTCACACCGTTGCTCACTCAGTACACCACGCCTTGGCGCTCTTTGTCCATAGCTGGCCCTTGCGCCATAAAACAACATGTATAATCATCATCATCTCTCCGCGTCTATTTGAATTCTCAATGGCTGCGCCAGGCAAGTCAGCGCTTGTTGCTGCTGATGAGCTGCTGCACCTTGGTGTCTGTGTATTTCTCAGCATGCACCTGCAGCACCTTCGGAACGGCTGACACGAAGATCAAGGCCAGCCTGGCAACCATGCTTGCCAAGGGAAAGCAGCTGTACATATGTAAATAGTCTCTTTTTATGATAGCATAACACATGCATTTTAATAAATTAATGTATTGTATCATTCAATCAAAACAGTTAATTAAATATCGGTGCACTTGTTTTCTTTTTTGCACTGGATGAGTCAGCACTAGTGGAATTACTTGAAATATTTGTTTATGCAACATATGAGAGTGCAGCTGGTTCAGGATTATTATTAATCTATTAAGATGAATGCATAAATGCAGATGGGAAGCAACAGGCATGTGCACATGCATAATATACGTTCAAAATTTTGTTACCGCCATATGTAAACAAAAATTTCAACTAACTTGTAGATAGTCGATTTCATTCAAGCGGATGCATTGCATGTGACTAAAATTTCTTCAATGTGCATGTACACAAATGCTCATGCAGCTTTACATAATGATTCACGGCTGCATACATTTTAGATTTTTGACTGCTTCCATCTGCATGCATGCTTTTCTACGTACAGTTCCCTATGTATGTTCCGATATGCATACTGGATACAATAAATTTTTATAGTTATTTCCAATAGTCTGCTTATTAAGACCCCTAGCAGTGAGCGTTTATATATAAGCAGAATAACATAGCCTGCCGTAACATAGTTGGCAAAATGTAGCTTCTTAGATAGTATTTAGAGCGTCGCAGCTATTTTAGCCAAGCTGGTCAATGAAAGTAAAAGGTTAAAAATGACACGGTGCAAGGTATACTATCATAAAAACACCTACAAGTCAGATCTCTGAAAAGCCGAATTTACGCCATGTCTTAAAATCGGATCTTATTGCACCGTCTTTTTTTAATATTTCGTTGAACAGCTTCGCTAAATTTAAGTGAGCTGCAACACTCTGTATCGACAAATTCCGACAAAAATTGTAAGGCTGAAGTGTATAGATTAGCTGTAGACTGATCTACAGGAACTGTCTATAGACCACAATCTACAAAACGTGTAAGGCCATAAGTCCATAGACAGACTATAAACTGGTCTATCGGAACAGTCTGTAGACATTGGATATACTTGTGTCTACAAAAGTAGAACTATATAAGCCTACCTATATAGGCTTGTCAATAGACATTCTGCAGGCATTTCTTTACAAAAGTGAATTTTCATTATTCTATAGGCCATCTATAGTCAGTCTATAAACTCAGACATTTTGTAGACAAGTCTACAAAAAGTCTATGGCCATAAGTCCATAGACTGTCTATAGACTGGTTTATAGGAATAGTCTATAGATAGTCCGTAGACATTTCATAGACTTATGTCTACAAAAGTAGAACTGTATAAGCCTATAGACTTTTGTCTCTAGACATTCTGTAGACATACGTCTACCAAATCGAATTTTTATTAATCTATAGACCGTCTATAGCGAGTCTATAGACTCAGACTGTTTGTAGACTAGTCTACAAAAAGTCTATGGCTATAAGTCCATAGACTGTCTATAGACTAGTCTAAAGAAATGTCTATAGAAAGTCTGTTGACTTCATATAGACTTTATATAGACTTTCTACAAAAATTTTTGTAAGGGCTGAGCGTTTTCTTTCTAGCTTCACAGAGCATTGTGACTGTGGAGGGCTGTTGTACCCGTCCAGAGGGCTGCACAACTTCGTCTGTTGTCTAGAAAATATATTTCTTAGCTTATAGAAATTGCGCACGAATAGCGCTTGTGATGTTCTGGGACAGGTGAAAAAAAAACTTTTTGCCTCAAAATTTTCCCGGCTGCACTGAGCATGGAAAAGAATTGAGTGTGAAAATTGTTTCCTTTTATATTCTGACGCGCCTACATTTTCTAGTGATGGGCTCATATTCCATGAAAAGGCGAAGGGCAAAGCACCTGAAACTGAGCAGGAGCACTTAGGTGTCCATTTCCTCCTGATGAGTGTGGTTTACTTCTGGTCCTCTGGAGCATTGCCTTTTCGTAATGTTTTTTGTGTAAATCGAGCGCTGTCTATATAAATAAACGTGTGTGTGTGTGTGTGTGTGTGTGTGTGTGTGTGTGTGTGTGTGTGTGTGTGTGTGTGTGTGTGTGTGTGTGTGTGTGTGTGCGTGCGTGCGTGCGTGCGTGCGTGCGTGCGTGCGTGCGTGCGTGCGTGCGTTGAATGTATTCAGTGCAGGTTGCGATGCTAAGCCAGCCGTGCCACCGGCGCGGGCTTGGACTTGCGTGTATCAATGCAATCTTCTGAACATGTGTCCTCGCAAAAAAAAGAAAAAAAAGAAAAATACAGTAGCTCGAATTTCTTTCTCTCTTCTGCTTGTTAGAGAACACGGCTGAGCATGGTGAAACGCGTTTTCTTTTTTTTAAGCCGGGCGGGAGACACCCGACACATGTGCATGCTTGAAGTGCCCAAGTGAAAGGTGCAGCTGCGCCACCTGTGCGTTTCTGGGAGAAATGCTTCACCGCGGAGCCTTCCCATGGCCCACTACCCCTAATCTAGTACACTATGGGGCTCCTGCTTTGCCCAGGGGGCGCTGCGAAAATGGTGCTATAGAGCGTCCTCTCTCCTGAACTGGGTAATACCAAGCTCGGTCGTCTGTTTCGGAAAGCACGTTTACAATATGGACCCGCCACTTTCGGTTGTGTTGCACCACGGCCTGCAGCGAATATCGGGGGCCGAAGATTTTTTCAGGGGTGGCACGCTGCGTAAAGGCAAGAAATTATGCAATGCCCAATACCTGTAGGCCGTTCAAGAAATAAGCGGGGAAGTTTTAGCGCGGTTTCAATTGCAAGTGAAGCGAGTCGCGTACGAAGTTGAACTTCAGGTAAGGTTTGCATGCTGCTATATTCAGGCGCTGTAACATTCGCGGTGCTGGTCGCACTCTACGTTGGGGCCTGCAGATAAGGTTGCCCCGCTTGCCGCGATATCTTTTCTTTTTATTTTTGCCACACCCTGATTGCCTACGTAGCGCACAAAAAGCGCGTCGCTGCAAGAATAAAGATGATTGTCTTCCTGGCACTGCGTGGGTCGTCTGTTCCATGGGCCGGTCGTCCTGCCGCTCTCGGCGTCGAGCCACCGAATACGTAACAGCGCACAAACGCGAGGAAATGCTTGCTATAAATGAATTCACAGCAGCGATAAGCAGACATCATGTGTACGGAATTGCTCGAGCGCACGATCGTATACGCGCCGCGACGGCAGCGGTCTTTCAGCATGCCGCGAAACGGCGGGCCTCCTGCAATCTTTGTTGACTGCATGCCGCTAGACGAGTAGATATGCCTGCGCTGTAGTAGCGGGCATCTGTCCTTTTAGCAACTGATAAATAACTGATGCAATGCATAGGAGGAGGAGGAGGAGGAGGAAGCAAGAGAAATGCAGAAGGCAGGGAGGTTAACTAGGATAGCGTCCGGTTGGCTACCCTACACCGGGGGAATGGGAAAAGGGAACACAAAGATGACAGGGAGAGAGAGGAGGGAAGGAAAGACGGAAAATGAGCGGTTAGTTCGCTGACGCGTGTGTTAGTGCACTAATAGTCACAGACGTTGACACAAGCCCGTCGTCCTCAAGAAGCACAAAAGTGCCTTCACCGCTTTATGGGCCGACGAGCGATGGTGTTCCAGCAGCACCTGCAAGGAAAGCGTCCGATTGTCCAGTTTTTTTAGCGCGTTGGCAAGTTCTTGTCTTTCTTGGGCATATCGTGGACAGTGGCACAGCAGGTGGCCAATAATTTCGTTGGTGCCGCAGACCTCGCATGCTGCACTGTCGGTCACTCCTATTAATGTAGAGTATGCCTTTGTGAAGGCAAATCCTAACCAAAGGCGACAGAGAAGCGAAGCTTCACGTCGAGGAAGTCCGAATGGAGGTCGGAGTTGCAGTGAGGGGTTTAATTGATGCAGTCGTGTAAGTCGTAAGTTTGGCGAGTTCCACTCGGTCAGTGAGAGACTGCGTGCCAGGTGTCGAAGCTGCCTTGCGGCGTCTGTCCTCGAAAGTGGAATTGGAACGCTGAGCTCTTCTTGGTGTGATGTGCGAGCAGCGTTGTCTGCGGAATCATTGCCACTGATTCCACAATGACCAGGTACCCATTGAAATACAACCTCGTGGCCTTTTTGTTGGACGTGATGGTGAAGTTTCATGGTTTCGTATGTCAACTGTTCATGACAGCCGCATATGCATATGAGCTCGCAGTAACATACGTGCAAATCGCGCTGCAGCGCCAGCTCTTGCGCCGCGCGCTTGATGTAGCTTTTAATGACAGCGCTCGAACATCGATCCGCTGTAATCAATACTGCCTTGCTGCGCTGCCTCAACGTGCTGGTTTGAGGTCAAGGATGAGCACATTTAACTCTCGAACTTGTGCTGCTCGTAGTGGGGTAGTAGAGTTATGCAGCGCGCCCGGCGCTCCGTTGCGTGAGGCCTTGAAAGAAAACGGTAGAATCTGATGTTGGGATTGAGGCCTTCTTCCTCTTAGCAGCCCACGACGCAGCAGGAAGGACGGTGACGCTTTTGCGAGGCTGAGCTAGGTCTCTCCGGATCGGCGTTGCCGATTCCTTCTGCTTCCAGCATTACGTCCCACGACACACGGAGAGTCCGTTTTCGTAAAACTAGGCTGCGGCTAGCTCGCGACGTGGTCTGTGAGAAGTGACAAGCCTTTTCGCACTCGCAACAGGGCAGAAAAAAGTGCGAATCAACGCAAAACTCGGGCTAGAAACGCGCTTCGCCGCAGCCAGGGCTCAATACTACCCAAGCTGCTACTATACCCAGATAACGTTTCTCACCGCCACCAGGCGCCGCTACTACACCTGAAACTCCAGTCAAAGACGCCCATAGTCCCTAGTTTTCTATATCACTCTACTCCTGGAAAAATATAAAGTAGCGCCGACTGCGCCCCTTCGCCTCTGGCTCCTCTCCTGGCAGCTGCAGCGGCGCCTCTAGGATGTCGTCCACAAGGAAACTACGAACGCGAGAGCCGTGAGCACGACCGGGCGCGTCCGGGTAGAGTGTACTAGATAATGGTCGAGTGGGCCGAACGGCGCTCTCCCGCTGAGGCGCCGCGTGTGGAAAAATTTTGCGAGGGCGCTGCGAGCGAACTGGATTGGGGCGGAGACGCGCTCCGCGGCATATTCAACGCACTTTCGCTGCGGGCGCCGAGGCCGATTGCGCATAGTACGCTCTTAAAATAGTGCTTCATTTCAACTGCAAATTTATGTTTACACCATCTTGCCAAACATATATATTTGAGGCATGGATTATACAACGCGTCGTCTTCAGTTTTGTTGTCGTTGTCAAGCGCGTCGTCTGCTAGCGAGCGCGCGTTCGCTACGCGGACGCTGGCGGCGCCCAGTTTTTCTCGCAGAACGTCTGTGTAGTACATTTGTTTTTATGTTTTAGTTGCTTTGGTGCGCTCATGACTCTTGACGGCGGGTACCAAAGGCAGTTTCAGTCAAGTGAACCATTGTTGTTAACACTGTCTTCTAAAAGCAACTGGCATCTCTGCAACATGAAGCTACGTACGAAAATTTTATTATTGATAGCGTGTCATTTTACGCGCGCTTCTTGTCGGTGGATATTGATCAGGAACACTGATCGAAGAAAACAATATTAAAGTGAAATAAACCAGGTTTATTAGCTGCGTGGCGCGAAGAATGACCGATGTATTTCTACGTAATTAAATCAAAGGGTACATTGAGAATGGTACAAATGGTACAGTGAGAACTCCCGACCGTGCACGTTTGCATACGAAACACACGTATTAGTGAATACTGCACATAAAACTCTCATTCGCAGAAATAATATTCATAGCAGGCAATTAAAACTATATATATATATATATATATATATATATATATATATATGTGTGTGTGTGTGTGTGTGTGTGTGTGTGTGTGTGTGTGTGTGTGTGTGTGTGTGTGTGTGTGTGTGTGAGTGTTATTGATATGCTGTACGACGCCGACGATGCAAGTGCGGACTGTTATTCCGAATGATTGTGCTGCCGGAGAGTTGTGGCTGTTGCGCAGAGGCGCAGTTCCTGAGAAAATTAACGCAAGGGTGTTAATAAGTCCGGCTAATAAGCTGCTAATAAGCCCTGATAATAAGTGTAATAAGCTGTCATTCAATATAAATGCCCCGTTTTGGGGCAGCCTGTAAATCTGCCAACTTGATTCAGGCAAGGAAAACTGTTTTTTTTTTTTTTTTGACAGTCTCACCATCTTTGCAACCCATTAAAACTGGGTGCCCCATGTGGTACCACACTTATCTTCTTGAACGAACGCAGCAGATCTACACATATCTGTACGTGTATGTGAGGTATGCCGTTTCTCTAATTGCTTCATTATTGTCGTTATGATAGTGCGTCGAATAACTGAAAGCAGCCGTTTATAATATACAAGCTGCTTAGTTGAGCGGACAGACATTTGGGAATAGCATTACATTTATGTATGAAATATAGGATAAGCGTAAGATGTTTTTTCTCGGAAATCAGACTCGAGAATAATTTATTTTGTTTACATTCCTAGCAAAAAGACGAAGAACGCAACCACCTGTCTTTTTTTTTTTTTTTAGTTCGACCAAATTTGTGGGTTTTACGTGGCAAAACCACGATATGAGTATGAGGCACCCGGTTTAGATTTCCCCACCTGGGGCTTTTTAACGTGCACCTAAATAGAAGTACACGAGTGTTTTCCATTTGTTCCCATCGAATTCCGCGACGGATTGAACCCGCGAGCTCCAGTTTAGCAACGCAACGCCGTATATCCACTATACCGGGTGTTCGAAATTAAGGTTTAGGGGATTTTTAAAAATCTCCTGTGGCAGTTAGCACAATTCTCATTGATGAGCTGGGTTATTCGAAGAGGCGGACATTAGTAGCACGAGAATCGAAACACCTATTCAACTTATTAACAAAATTGATTAATGAACTTCTTAGTTTTTTACTTTACGACACATATTGCAAATTACGAATTGTAGCCGGTGAGGTTGCAAAACGCATCCACTTGAAATTAATTTCCAGAATGACACCAGAATGACACCGACCGCGATAAATGACCCCGTACCCATTACTCCGCATTCTGTTACGCGAGTAAGGCGGAAACTTGAATAGAATGTTGTGCTGCAGTTTTTTTTTCTTTTTTTTCAATAGCGATGCTTCCCGTAAATCTGAGTACCCGCCGCCGGGGCTCAGTTAGCTAAGGCGTTGCGCTGCTGAGGACGAGTTCGCGGAATCGAATCCCGGCCGCGGCGGCCGCATTTCGATGGAGGCGAAATGCAAGAAGCCCGTGTGCTTGCGTTGTAGTGGACGTTAATGAACGCCAGGTGGTCAAAATTAATTCGGAGCCCTGCACTAAGGCGTGCCTTATAATCATAACTGGTTTTGGCACGTAAAAACTCCCCAAAGAAGAACGAAATCTGAGTACAAGGTGCCGGATGGGGCAGAAATGCTTTACTTGTTTGAAGCGGCAAGCAGGAAGGTTACATATGTTTCTCCGTTTGCGTTCCGCAAGACCTACTGATGGAAAACTATATGCGGAACAATACACACGAGATATACATGCTGCTTGAAGAACGAGAAAAATATTTGTTCTCCAAAGGGAACCGTACAATAACATAGTAGAATGAAAGCCGACACTGCGGCCGCAATGCACGGGCTATCACCGAGTGGCATTAAAAAATAAAATGAAGAGAAAGAAAGGCATTTGTTCTTATGACATATATACATGTCATATTCGAATATCAACACCATTCGAGAGGTCTGAACGCAAATACCAGCGCGCGAAGTAGTGCGATTGACCCTGCCGAGCAGTATCGCCAGCAGTTTCCAACGGCGCGACCTTGATGCGGCCCAATCCAGTTCGATCGCAGCGCCGCCACAGTATTTTTCCACGTCGGGCGCCTCACTGCAAAGCATGCGCCGCCCCAGCCGCTCGTCCCACTCGACCATATTCTAGTACACTCTAGTCCGGGCTCTATTGGCACGCGTTCGCTAGCACGGGAGCGCGTCTCCGGCGAACGCGCGCCAGTAGAGCCGTGAGCACGACCGGGCGCGTCCGGGCTCTGCTGGCGCGCGTTCGCTAGCACGGGAGCTGCGTCTCCAGCGAACGCGCGGCAGTAGAGCCGTGAGCACGACCGGGCGCGTCCGGGCTCTACTGGCGCGCGTTCGCTAGCACGGGAGTGAGTGAAATACATTTATTGTCGATATATACAAAGAGAGAGTTTGGGACGAGCCAGAAGGGCCCGCCCCGTACAAAGTCTAGGAGGGGTTCCTATTCCAAGGACCCCTCTGGCTTTTGCGGCAGCCCGGGCTCGGTCCACCAGGGCACGTTGGTCCTGTATGGTCGAGCAGCCGAGCAGGGCAGCCTCCCAGCTCTCTCGGGAAGGATGGGGGTGGGGGAGGTAGGCCGGGTTGTTGGGGCATGCCCATACCATGTGGTAGGTGTCCGCGGACACGTTCCCACAGTGCGGGCACTCGCCTGAAAAAGCTGAATTAAAATGCTTCAGTACTGCCGGGCACAGTACTGTGTTGGTATAGAGGCGCAGGAGCCAGCGCTCCTCTGCCTTCGTGAGGCCTTTACACGGGGGAGGATACCGGCCGTGAGAAGATTGGTAGAAAATAGAAATTTGCCGGAAATTAATAGCCGAATTGAAATCCTGGTCCTCTATATGCGACGGATGAGGCGATGCCCGGTAGTTAAGCGCGCGGGCGGTAGCGTCTGCTACCTCATTTCCCTCGATCCCCGCATGTGCTGGGGCCCAGATGACGGTTCGCCGGGTCGGGTAACCCTGGTACTCACATCGGTGAAGAATTTTAAAGGCACGATACGGAATGCGTCCCTGCTGCAGGTTGCGACAGGCTTCCCTAGAGTTAGTGATGATGACTCGGGAAGCTGGATCCGCGGCGGCTAGCGCGATGGCGACTTCCTCCGCGTGTGTTATGTTAGGGGCACGGAAAGTGAGGCCCTGTACTGGTTCGTTTTGGTGGATGACAGCTGCCGTATACCAGCCCCCGTGGTGCGGGCCAGCTGCATCGGTGTAGAATACCCCCGGCCGGGTGCCGTACCGCTCGGAAATGGACGCCGCACGCGCAAGGCGGCGGCCATCGTGGGCATCCTTGGTCATGTTGCTGGGGAGGGGTCGTACCTGTAGTGCGAAGCTCCAGGCTTCAGGGAAGGAGACCCGCTCCTCCCGATGAGTTGTGTAAGCGATGTGTAAGCGGGTCAGAAGGCGGCTACCCGCTGCTGTTTTGCCTAACCGCAAGTATTGATAACATGTTGAGATGCGCCTCACGGAGCTCCCCAAAGGTGTTCGTCATTCCTAACTCGAGAAGACGTTGATTGGACGTAGTGATGGGGAGATCGAGGGCTCTCTTGTAGAGTTTGCGGAGAATCACTTCGAGTGCGTTCTCATCGCATTTGCGCAGGTGGAGGTACGGTGCCGAATACAGGATCCGGCTGGTCACGAACGCATTCGCCAGCCGCAGGGCGTCTTTGCATTGTAATCCCCCCCGTTTGTTAGAAACCCGGCGGACCATGCGGCCCACTTGGTCCCCCACCTTGCGGAGCTTTTGGAGAGTTGTATCAATCTTGCGGTTCCGGTGAATAAAGAGTCCCAATACTCGTATCTCCTCGTGTTCGGGGATTGGACCGCTAAGCAGGGAGAGGGCGATTTTGGTTGTGCATTTCGGATTGGGCCGAAGGTGCACGAATTCCGATTTGCTCGGGGAGCATTCAAGACCGCAGCGGCGTGCGCATTCGTCCACAATAGACGCCGCTTGCTGCAGGTTGGTCTCGATGTCTCCTACCGAACCATGTGTTGCCCACAGAGTGATGTCGTCGGCGTACAGAGCATGCTGCACGCCGGGGACAGCACTCAGTAGGGTAGGGAGCCTGACCATGGCCAAGTTGAAGAGGAGTGGCGAGAGAACCGCTCCCTGTGGCGTCCCTCGCGTACCAAGCTGGTACGGGCCATGTTCTGAGTGTTGCAGACGAATGTAGGATTGCCGATCCGTCAGGAATTGTCGGATGTATCGAAATGTGTTGTATCCACAGTCTGTTTGGGACAGGTGTGTAAGGATGATCTCGTGGGTCACGTTGTCAAACGCCCCCTTTAAGTCCAAGGCAAGAACTACCTTATCGTCGGTGGGGTGTTCGACCGGAGCCAGGATCTCCCGATGGAGTTGGAGCAGAACATCTTGTGCGGACCGGTGTGGGCGGAAGCCGTACATAGTGTCTGCGAAGGTGTTCTAGTATTTCGAGGTAGCTAGACAATCGGTCGCGGACCATGGTCTGTCTCCATTAACTTTCCCACACAAGAGGTAAGGGAGATGGGCCGGAGATTGTTTATATTAATGGCTTTACCTGGTTTGGGAATGAAAGTAACGAGTGCTGTTTTCCAATCCACCGGGAGAGGCGCTCCTCCCTCCCAGATGGCATTAAAATACTCAAGCAACTGCATGTACGCGGGATCAGGGAGGTTAGCCAATAGCTTTACCGTCACCTTATCCCTGCCTGGAGCTGTCCCTCACTTCATTTTTGCCAGGGCCGCTTTGAGGTCGTGAAGTTGGAACGGACGATCCAGCTCCGTGTTCTCGGAGCCTGCATACGAGTACGCCGACCCGCGGGAATCCTGGTTCGTGCAGAGGTACTTAGCGCGGAGAAATTCAGCCATTTTGGCTGTGTCTGCATCGAACGCATGAATTGCTCTCTGAAGGTGCTTTTGGGTCTGAGTGCGAGTTTGGGCCGGATCAATGAGGGTGCGGAAAAGGCGCCATGTATTCCGGTTCGACATTTGTCGAGCAGCGGTGTTGCATCGGTCTACCCAGTTTGAGTCGGCGAGTTGGGCCGCATACTCTGCCGCCTGCTGAGTAAGCTTTGCGATGCGAATTTTGAGTTTGCGATTATGCTTCTGCCGGCGCCATCGGCGGACGAGGCTATGCCGGGCTTCCCAGAGGTGCAGGAGGTGGTTATCCACCGCCGGGTTCGCCTCCGAGAGCTGAACCTGGTGTTCAACGGCATGAAGCTGGGAGATGAGATGCTGCGACCAGGTGGCATATCCTTGGTCGGCAATAGATGCAGGGTTCTCATACGTGGACCGAAAACGAGTCCAGTCTGGGAGGTTTGCTTTGTGAAAGGAACGCGTGAGGGGTTTGGTTCTGATTGTGGTTACTAATATGCAGTGGTCGCTACCGAGGGCTTCCTCGGTATTGTGCCAATCTGCATAACGAATGTTTTTAGTGAAGGTAAGGTCCGGGCACGTGTCCCGTGCCACGGCGTTACCTATGCGTGTAGGTTGCGCAGGGTCAGTATGAAGAGTAAGGCCCAGCGTTGACACAAATTCCGCCAGCTTGCGTCCGCGTTTCTCTTCACGCTTATATCCCCATAACGGGCTGGGGGCGTTAAAGTCCCCAACAATTATGAGGGGTTCCCTTTTGGCCACCTTAAGCGCACGACTAAAAAGATCGGCGAAAGTGACGTTGGGCAGTTTGGGGGAACTGTATACATTGAGTACGTGTAGTGGGGGGTCCTGTTTCCGAAGAGGAAGGAGCGTCACCATCACGTACGAAAAAGCCGCGTTGTAATCCAGATCTACTGGGGAAGCCGTATAGTTCTTATGTACACATAGGCAACTCTGTGCGTCCCGCTGATATACCGAATAACTAGGAAGCGTGGCGCCGTCCCCCGTCTCCTGGAGGGCCACTAAAGCGGGCAAGTCTGGGAGGGTTGTTAAGAGGAGCCGCAGGTCTGCACGCTTAGTGCGCGCCTTAAAGCCCCTGCAGCTCCACTGTAGAATTGAAACTGAAAGTGATTTGCCTCGTGAGTGCCTGCGTGGCTTAGGGTTGCCCGCCATGGTGCTCACTTTGATTTTGATTCGATGACGGGAGGAGAATGGTAGAGTCGGATGTCCCGACGCCCATGAGGGCCTGCACATTAGGCGTACCGGGGGTGGGTTCCTTCTCGGCCAGAGTCATCTGTGGTCAGTCGACTTTGATATTGGGGCTCACTATACGCTTGAGTGGCCCGGACCGTCTCATCGAAGATGTCGGTTTGATTACGTGCGCTGCTATGAGACACGGAATTTTGTCAATGGCTGCCTTAAGAGCAACGGTGACTTGCGCCTGTAGGGCGTTAAAGCGCGTCATCATGTGGGTTTCCATGGCGCTTAACCTCGCCTCTGTGGTTGAGTGCCCATGAGTGGGCATCTCGGGCACTGATGAGCTGCTGTCCATGTCCTCTGCGGGAGGGGGAGCAGATGTTTGAGAAGGTGAGTTTTGGCGCGCCTCGGTAAGTGAAAGACGCTTTTGCAAACTAGCAATTTGCTCTTTTAATGCTGCAATTTCGATTTGCTCGGCCGTTTTCTGCGGTGGCTTAGATTTGGGTGGGGGTGAGGTATGAGAGGGGGCTACCCTGCCCTTGCCGCTCACCTGTGAGCCCTGGAGGACTGCGTTCACCCACGTCCGCGCTGTCGGACGGGTTGGCGTGTTGTTTCGCCGCTGTCCCGCGGGATGGCGGGGGTGCTGCCGGATGTTTCTCCGACGTGTCGGTAGATGGTGCAGCAGGTTTGCCAGGAATAGGGAGCCTACATGCAACGGAGCCTACATGCAACGCAGTTTTAGGGTGGTGACAGCCTTTGTAAGGGCACTTGCCGCCGCCAGCTAAATTGGCGGGTTGAATCTGGGGCACAAAATGGCGAGAGACCAGCCGACAGACCACATTTCCCGCAACCCTTGGTGACGTGAAATTAATTACCTTCTTTTAATAAACTTTGGCCTCAGCAGCCAGAGACATATGGCGCGTCTGAACGCCGTACATGGCAAGTCTACGTTTTAGTTAAACAGACTAGTACGGACAGTATTTATTACAACACACTTCGAAAAGCACCCAATATATATTATGTACAACTGGAAGGCAACGACAATGCTTAATGCAGTTCACATTCTTGGCGTGAGATAATGCTACCACGGGCATGTCATCGTGCCTTATAACTTGTTGCTTTACATGTGTCGCACGACACGCAATAGAAGAGTAAGTTTGATGTGTTAAAATAAAAGGAAAATGCAACTAGTATATTAAAGATGTATGCAGGTTTCTTGTGCGCATCGGCGCTAAACGAAACTAAAGATATTGAATAGATCGCGTGCCAACATGAGTACATCAGAGCGGGAGAAAAAAAGGCAGAAAGACTGGGGACCAAAATGGCTGCCCACCAAATTTGGCGGTAAATAGCGGTCAAAAGCTTGGTGTTGTCACCACCCTAAAACGGTGTTGTATGTAGGCTCCCTAGCCAGGAACCTGTGTGTGGCCCGGCTGCTGGGATGCGCCGCGGGATTGCGGACCGCCGAGGTTCTTGGGTTGGGGTGGTGGTCGGTTCGCACTCTTGCGTCGACGTTTTGTGCGCTTCGAGGTTGAGTACGAGCGCTTGGGTTGCAGGGGGCGGTACTTAGCTGTACACGTGTGGTCTCCCGTGGCATGAGCTCCACCGCACAGCGAGCACTTGGGGGTGCACTCATGAGATGCACGGGCCCCATCGAGGAGTTGGGCGGGTTGCCCGCAGACGCCGCATTTGTCGGGTCGTGGGCCGGGGCATGCGTCGATGCGGTGTCCGACAACACCGCAATGACCGCATGCCGGGATGGTGCGTTGATATGGGCGCACTTGGATAAGCATTGCCTCATAGTGGACGTACCTCGGCTTCTCTTTCCCGGAGAAGGTGAGCCGGGCTTTGTTAGACGTCCCGAACTTGCGGATCTCCAATATCTCGCCTTGCCGCCACTGGAGACTGGAGCGGAGAGTCTCCTCCGTATCCGTGTTGCGTACGGTGACAACGCCGTAGCATACGTTGCCACCGTCCTGCCGCAGGTGCCCCGTGAGGGGGACGCGGCCGTCCGCCGAGTTAACGTCGAAATCCCCGATGATCTTGTCGGCGATCTCCGGTTTCGAGGTATAAACGAGGATTATATTTTGCTCCCTTACTGGAAGCACGGTGATGACTTGCACTGAGGCCGGACCCAGATAGGCGATGAAAGCCCGGCCGAGTCCATGCTCTTGAAAGGCTTCGCTGAGGGAGACCCGTGTCTTCGGTTCCACGACGACAACAAACTCCTCTGGAGCCGGTTTGGGCAGAGGTAGCGGTTTCCAGGCCGCGGAATGCTTCCCCTTGTTCCCCGCTGTGGGCGAAGCGTGTGGCGGTGGCTTGTCATGGCAAACGCCGGCTGTGGGAGCGCCCGGGGAGGCTGCGTCTGTGACCGCTGCCGTCAGGACGCGATCCCGCGTTCGGCGAGCAACCGCGGCAGCGAGCGCGGTGCTCTTGAAGGTTGACGGCGGTGCCGGTTCACCGTTGTCGGGGGTCGATACGGTGGTCCAAATCATAGCATCTGGGTCGTAGCCCCGCATTCCAGCTTGCTGTCCTGCCATCTTGTCGCCAGTGGCTCGGGTCGGGTGCCCCGACTCGCCAGGCGCGGCCGCCGCCGTTAGGCCTAGCAGCGGCGGCGGCGTCGCCGGCCAAATTGCTCCAGGAGGAGACTGCTGGGGCCCACCTTGAAAAAGTGGTATCCACAGTCTCCAGGTAACTTGCGGCGTCCAATGAAAGCGGTGTTGCCGGGGTCGGATGGAAAATTTCGCAGCTCCTGGCCGAGAATCGGCGGAGCCGATGTGTTGCACGTCCGATCACCCCGCTATGGTGGCGCCCTCATCTCAGGGACCCTAGCACGGGAGCTGCGTCTCCGGCGCCCATGGTACCAGGCTTCGCCGCTGTTTCCTCGGCGCATGCTGCGCTGGCCGTATTAAGACCCACCGCGCAAACAGACTCAGACGCGGTCAACGAAACTAAGGAAGACACCATGCCCCGACCAAGTAAACAAGGGCAAAGAACAAAAAACAAACTGGCGAACACTCAAGAGGGCGCTTTCTCCACCTTCTATAAAACATTGTGCATCACGTTTGAAACCGTGCGATTTCTCAGCGCCGCCGTACTTACCCAGATGTCCGCTTCCGGCGCAGTGCCGCTGCCTTCAGTCGCGTCAACGCTGAGCGCGTCTGCATGCAAACGCACTCGCGTCCGGCCCTGCTTGCTTGCGGGGATGGTTTTTCCCAGTACAAGCGTTTACTTGACTTAAATCTTCTGTCACTTACTTCCACGACACGGTGTGCCCGTAAAATAGTGAGCTAGTCGTAACCGCACTATCTGCAGAAACTTCTCAGTTTAAAGAGCCCTAAAAATACCTTTCTTGTTCACGAGCTTTATGTCATGCATCTAAACGTAATGCGAGCACTTCTGTTTATTGACTGATTGAATACCGCATATATTTAGACTTTCAGGCACGACGCAAATCACGCCCCTTGTTTCTAAATACATTTCATAGCCGTACTCAACGTTAAGTTTTCGCATTTTACCTTCTCTCGAACCTCTCCCAATACACCGCTGCGAACCGCACCGCTCTGCTGTGTCCTATCGGGATAATTGCAAGAGCCCATCGTTCCGGCCAAGCAGCGCTCCCGACGGCCTTCGCACCTCAACTTACTTGGTTTACAATCCACAGAACGCACGTGAGAGGAGGTGCCTGCACGTTGACACGAATGGCGCTAATTTCTTAAAATTTTTGTGCGCTAACAAACAGGGACGAAGAAAAGGAGAACACAAGGCTAACCTACTTTATGCTACTTTACGTCAGTGTAAGGAGCGGCTCTGCGGTTAACGGAATAGCGAATGTATAGGGTTTCCCTACTACTTTCTTAACAATGTTTTGAGCGATGAACTTCCAACTGGATTGGATTGGGTTGGTTTCTATTTGCGAATGTGGCCTGACAAAGCGCTGGACGCGGATAGAAACGGGACACAACTGCTATTTCCGGGAGATTTTCCTGTCAACCGTACAACCGGAAGAAATGGTCCAAATCCGGAAGTCTCCCGCGTAATCCGGGATACTTGGCAGGTATGTAATTATAAGGTATTTTATTTGCTATTGAATTCCTCTGGCTAAAGCAAGGAAATTGAATATTATGCAAAGTGCTTGCTTTCCCCGTCCCCCTGGCAGAATTCCTGGGTGCGCTACTGACAGTGACCATGGCCTTATGGTCGCTATGATACACTGCCATAAGGAGTACGGCAACGGTAGGTAAGTACGTTCTTCATAAACACGACGTTTATACACGTCTGGTGTGTTGTAGTTGGTACCGTCTGTTGGTTCACACACGTCAACTCGAAGCGCTCGAGCATAATCGAAGTGGACCACTTTCCATCCGGGCGTGCAATGTCAACGTTGAAGTCACCCGTGATTACGATAGATGGTTCGTTGTCGAACATAACGCTTCCAAAGAAGTCTATCATGAATGCTTCAATGTCTCTCTTGGGCGTCGCGGGTGGAACGTACACTACGGCAACCACCAGACCATCGCGCACCTTGACGGCACACGCGTCGGCGCAAGCCGAGACGATGGCATCGTTCGCCGTCGGCATCTCCTATCGCTAGACTACACCAAGGAAATCGTTCCGCACCACTAGACGTACAGCCGCAATCTTCTTTTTGAGGGTGAACACGGGAGCGCGTGGCTTTCTATATCACCAGCGCCGTCAGACGGCAGCCACAATATCTGCGCGCATGCTCGGGAAGGGTAGGCTCCTTTCGTGCGCATTACGTCATCGTAGCGTGCGTGTGTGGTCTGCTAGCAGTTTTTCCCCCTCAATAGAAACCAAATTGTGACAGAAACCACTATTTTGATGCTATTAATTCAGAACGTTGTGCTTGTTATGCTTGGCGTTATTGGAATTCAACTTTTGACTTTGTTTAGTTTTCCTTCTGCTGTGTTCTTATCGTACAACAAACAGGCAAGGGAGCACAAACATCCGAACTTTTATTTGGTGCAAGTTCAACAAAAGGTTGATCCGTTTAGGAGCAGTATTAGTAAGCAGGAATAATTTTCTCTTTGATGATGTTAGTATTTTGTCATACAACCCTTTGCGGAAACGACTGCTGCCATCCTAGAGGAGAGTGACGCGTACAGCGCTGGCACAAAGTCATGATGCGCTCGAAGGTCCTCCCATTCTTGTCGAACGGCTGCCCACAGCTCGTCCCCAGTCGTCGGGCGGACAGGTTTTCGCACCATGGCTGCTTTGATATACCCCCATATATTTTGGCAGATGTTCATGTCAGTGCCTTTGGCGGGCCAGGAAAGCATGCTGATTCTGCGATTTTCTATATGTTCCTTGACAACTATTGCCGTGTCAACCGGCGCCAGGTCATGTTGAAACTTAAAGTCGGCATCGGGAAAGACGCTGTGGGCGTAGGGCAGCGACACATTGCCCAAAATTTCTGTGCAGTATGGCTGCGACGCAGAGGCCCGAGACCATGTCTTGACACCGCGCCCCACACGTTCACGCAGTTTCGGCCACTCGCGGTAACTCCCTGCACATTGGCTGGCTCGTAACTGCATGGAAATCGTATTTTTGACCATCCTTCGCAAAATCAAACGTGCATTAAGAAAAGTTTCTTACCGTGTGCCTCTGGTTCGCCAAACTCGCATCCGTTGGTCTTGGGGAGTTCTAAAGTCGACTCATCCGAGAAGATCACTCGGCCCCGTCATCTGCCATCCATGAGGCGTGTGCTTCGGCAAATTGGAGACGTGACTTCTTGTTCGAAGCAGTGACGACTGGCTTTCGTGCAGCTACAGAATTTCGCAGTCCAGCACTTCGGAGGCGTCTCCGGACCGTAGCAAGGGAAGCGTCCACATCTAGCTGCTCCCGCACTTGCCTCGCGGACTGGAACGGGTTCTCGACGACAGCAGCTACCATAAGCGCGTCTTCATCCTCCGTCGTTGCCTTTGGTCGACGCCTGTGTGAGCATCACAGAGTCGGCCTTCCTTGCTGAATGCCTGAATAATCCTGTTGACGGTCTTTAGCGGCCTGTGCACGAGACCACCGATGGAGCGCTGTGAATATCCCTTGAGCGAATATTGTACGATTTTCCACCTCTCTTCTTCGGGAACGCGGGCCATGCTGAAATTCAGTTGCTGCTCTGACAGATGCGGTAATGTGCAAGAATATATATATAGGCTCCAGGGGCGTAGCCAGGGGGGGGCGCTGATGGGGCTTCAGCCCCCCCCCCCCCCCCCGAAATTTTTTCGTGCCGGCATGCACCGCCGACCAAACCAACACCGACGCCGCGAATCATTCTGGATTCTGTCTACAATGTCTTTTTCGAAAATACATGTCGGCACGAACATTGTGAACTACGGCTGGATTTCGTGGCAACGCCCTTGCACCTGGAGTCACGTAACGCAAGGAGCCCCATCCGAGCTCAAACTTTCATGGGCTTTTCGATAGCGAGCGGGCGCGTTGCTGCATCTCGCTGCGGCCGCGGAATCTACGGAGCGGATGGATTTCAATTACGAAACTTTATTGGTATAAAGTTCTCACAAACTTTTGACGTGAAAGGAGCACTGACATTTCCAAAGGCGTGTTTAGTTTTTCATTTCTACAACTTTATGGGGTGAATGCTCTTATACACTTGGGCCAACATGCGTGCACTGGAGCCCTCGTGTCCAACCCGTTCCAGAAATGAAAGCACGCGCTCGCAATCTTCCACACACACGAAAATACTAAATATCACCGTGACTATGAGCTAGCAGATGATAATTTTCTCCAAACATTTTCAGAAAGCGTGCCCAATGTGATCGATCAGCTGGACCAGGGCAGGCAAAGTAAAATATCAGAAAACAGAAGAAAGTAAATGGCCTATCATTGAGGAAACTCTTTTTGCGGGCCTCAAGGTCTGGCTCTCCGTGGCCACAGGGACAGTGGCCCTATAGATTTAGGCATAGCGCCCGCTCAAAATACAGTTATTTTAAGAGCACTTCTTCGCATGCGAGCTGATTGTGGAGATACATATCTGAAGAACCATTTGTAACGTTGCCCCAGTAATGCCTCGTATTTAAGCCCAGATGCACAAAACCAAATTACAGAAATTTATGGTGAAATTATCAAAGAAAGCCTAGTTGGAAAGGCAGGCTGCTTCTCCATACTTTCTGACGAAACGGCGGCCATCGCTGGAATCTAACAGCGTACTGTTTGTGCAAGGTACCTAAACAAGGATGCCAACGACATCGAGAGAGTGTTTTAGGTTTTAAACCGGAATAGATGCCCTCTGTCATTGCGACTGAAGGTTCTATGTAAATGTGTACAAACTACTGCAGATTCTAGTCACCCTTCCAGTGACCACTGCCAGTGCAGAGAGAATATTTTTTAACAAGAGTTTACTAAAAAACTACTTGCGCTCTACAATGTCTGTGGAATGCATGCATGGTTAGGCTGGCGCTTCTATACACCCACGAAGATGTCGGCATCAACGTGTCCGAATTGACCGCTTCGCTCAACTTCTCCGCCGAGAGAAGTTTGTCCTGTAGACAGCGAAGCAGCAAAAATCAATGCTAGTAAAAAGCTCTGTTCCTCCAGGTCCATAAGCTCGTAATTATGAAAACGTATGACTGTTCATTAGCTTTTAAAACCGCAGAAATTTTAGCCGTTTATTCTAGCAGTTAGCATCATGATCAAAATTATCATGCGAATGTGAAAATTACGAGGACATCAATAACCAATTTTGACCGACCTTGCTCATTGAAAGCCCGGCCCACGCGGCGTTTCCCAATAAACGCACTCGGATATTGGGTAGTGAAACTTGTCGCATCATCTGTGGCTTTCGTTTGACCTTTTCTTTCCTTCTTCGCTACATGCTTTGACTTCCTTTTTTGAACCCTAGCAATACCCTTCTTTATTTCGGGTGCAGAATATTTGTTGCCGCTCTGCCGTTAAATTACACATTTTCGTACTGATTTCTGCATTATTCCTCTATTATTCTACCCACATGGCGCTGTCGCGACCGCCCCATGGCCCGATTACATATCACGATTACTGCGATCATAGTTTTGTTCTTGCCTCGATCATCTGTCTTTCTGTGCGCAAGCTTTACTATCTGTGACTGCGCAACATGTTTATTTGTCTTGTTTGACGCATTATATACAGTGACGTTTGCTTAAATACGTAGATTTATTGGAGACTTAGACGTATATTTGAATATCCTGTTGCGAGGTTTTGTCTATAGAAGCAGTGAACTTCGTTTCCAGCGACTCTTTTTTGCCCTTTAGCGAGTTGTATCTTCGCATTTGTATATTCCATTCTATCTTCGCATTTCTAACGTATATTTTGCAGAAGTCCTACTTTTTATTTGTACTCACTGCTGCGAGTATAATCTCGGTGTAATTACAATACACGACCAGTTACAGCGGCTCCTGCGTAATCTATTGCAACGAGGGACAGCGTCATTGAGGTTTTTTCCTGGCCGTTGCATATGTGAAAAAAATGTAAGCAATGTTCTTGAATGACCAAGATTCATCAAAATATTTGTGTTCAACTTATTCATTTCATGGCCTTTACATTTTTCATATCAGCTGCATGCACTGCTTTGCTGGTTTCGCACTGATATAGTTCTAAAGTTCGTGTGATATTTTCTTTACTTATTAAATAGACAAAAGAACGCGGCAGCATTGATATCAGTTATTTCTGCCACAATTTTTGGGACATACGAATGTATTATTTTATGAAAAAATGCATATTTTACTTGACAGTGCGTAGCGTTCAATAATTCGTTTGCAGCATCTGATATACAATGGCATTGACAATGTAGTTATTAGGGATGTATTTGATCCCTCGACAAATTCTATAAGGAGGAGGCCGCGCTGCAATCTGAGCCCCCACCCCTCGAACAAACTTTCGGGCTACGCCACTGATACGCTCCTAAAAGACGGATGCCGCTTTTTAAATACGCCCACAAGTGTCATGAGCGTGCGTGGCCTGGCTACACATCAACAATGATCTTGAGAACGCCCACAAAACATTACATATATTTGCAAGTTTCTTGATGCATCGTCGGGAGCGTAATGAGAAGTTCAACATCGTCACCAATCGCGAACCATACGGCTACCTTATTGCGGTACGCGCGCAGCAGACGACACTCACTAGCTTGCGTGACATGGCGCATCATAGCCTTAGTTGCTTTTGCGCCACAAAACCTTACATAGCTAACTAACTAGCTTGCGTGACGCAATGCGCGCGGCGGGAGAATTTGCGCACGCTGGACACACTGCGCATGAGCAATGCTTCTCGTTGCCGCCGCTGAACCGCACGGTGAGCTCAGAAGGCCACGCGTTCCCGTGTTCACCCCAACGTTTTATTGCGATAGCAATTATATGGACACTTCAACCGGATTTCTGCCGTCGTCGTCGTCGTCACCGTCGCCGTGACGTTCCGTATAGATTCCAAGGGCGATAAAATCGTCGCCGCGCGCCGTATGCGCGAGCGAAAGCGCGCGGGAGACGCGCGCGATCACAGAGGGCGAACTCTCTCGCATTGCTCTCGTATCCGCCGTGCGTTCGCTCTCCGTGATACGAGAGCAAACGCGACCGTCGCACGAAAGGCCGTGGGGGTATGGGAGGGAGGGAGGCGGGGCGGCGCTGTGCTCCGGCACCAAAGGCGTATCTTGCCACTCAATCTCCCACACGAAAGCAAGAAAGCGAGAAGAGGGGGGACGGGGCTAGCTTCGCTTTAGCCAAAAACTTCTCCACTGCACTTTGCCCGGCAGTGCCGGTCGCCCGCACCGTCTCTTATCTCCACACGGCTCTGACCTTTGTATGCGCTGTGCATGCGCCGCTCAGTTTCCGTTGAAGCGATAGACGGCGCGAACCTGCGCTTGCTGCCAGCGGTTTGACAGTCGTTGGCTGCGGTCATTCGGTGTGATCTATTCATGTCTGCTTGTGCGCGCTGACACCACGATTGTTAATTCAGTTAGTAAGCCAATGTGTCCAAGTTTATGCAGCCGATAAAACTACTATCCCTACTCCGAAGAGCTCTCTACTAATTTGCTATCGCAATCGATGCTTCGACTTTCCGGCGAAACTGCGACATTTTTTTAAAGATTAGGTTCAGTTAAAGCCCCTATATTTATAAAAGTAGCGCCATTCTTAGATCTTGCCGCCACCGCGCTCACCCCGGCGCTTTCTCCTCGCCCTCTCTTAGCCGCCTCCTGTCGCCCCAGCCCCCTCCGCTCCCCCATTGGCCAATCCGTGTCACGTGGAAGTTCGCGTCGCGCTTTTGTATATATTGTTTTTCTTTCCAGCGCGCTCCGACTGCCATTCTCGGGCCTGTGCGACGAAAGTGCTGTACGCACAAACGGATCACACATGTTAGGGACAAGAACTTTGTTGTGATAGCATGCTGCTGCGCCTTAAGTTGCCGCAACCGACAAGGCGAGGGCAAAAGGCTTTTTTTGTTTACCATCCGGCGTGCGAAAACGCTTGCTGCACACTTGATATTTGCGCCGTCTCGCATCGTCGCGTTGCTACTTCCAAAACGGCATTATTAAGACCAGTTACTGACTGAAGAAGCAAAATCACGCCTCAAAAACGTCTCCGCAGGGCGCGATCGAAGTTTTCCTCGGATTTCCTCTGGTAGCGCGTTAGCTGTCGTCTGCCACGGCAGGCCCGACGCAGGCGGCGCCACTGTCGATATCGCGCCTCGATCGCGCTGGTCGCGCCGAGCGCGATAGTGGAACGGAGGACGAGGGAAGTGGATGGCGCTACTTTTATTAAATATAGGGGCTTTAGGTTCAGTTGGCAAAGAGCGCGGCCGCCAAGTGGGCGGAGCGGGTCGGCGCGATCACCGACCAGGAGGTGGCGCTGTGGTAGCGTCAGGATTAAAGTCCCTATATAAGAAAAGTACCGCCATCCTTTGATCAACGTCGCTTCTCTCTCTCCTGTATCTCCGATTGGACGATGATAGCGTGCGCTTTCTTTTCTTTATATTTTGTTTTTTGCTTCCGCAAGCCAAAAGTAACGAAAAAAAAAACAAGCGCTTTAGGAGTGGAGACGGCAGACGAAAGAGTAGATGGCTGTACTTTTCTGATATAGGGACTTTAGTCAGGATCGGTCTGGGCGCGGCGTCTGCTTTGCTACTTCCTGAAACGCGCCGGCGAGCGACCACCATATTCGGTTGACTCTGTTATTCAAGAAGTAGAAACGCAACTTCGCTTTTATTTTACTTGACTTTAGTGAAAAGCGCTTTTTATTTAGTTGTATCTGAACAATACAACAAAAAACAAACAGCACGTAAGAAGGGACAAAAAAAAAGTGACGCGAACAGTGCACAGTGCGCTTCCCGTTGTAATTGACGTTTATTTTTCGCCAGCATACTGCACAAATCAGCTCAGGATCCCGTAACGCTTAATCATATTGACAAGTATATTTATTTATCCTTTTTCTTGGGGGCATTTCACCCACTAACAACTTGATGTTGTCGCTCAGCGTAAGACGCACCTGCATGACTGGAATCTTATCGGTGGCTCTATCCGTCGTCTGTTGTCACCGAAGCTTGTGTGTGGATTGTATGCGCGACGCGAATCGTGTAGTACTTTCTGGAAGACACGCGCGCACCACCGATTACTCTGGAGCCTTCGATGACTCTTGTATAAAAACCGACGCGCTTGCCCGCTGATCCCATTTTCGACGATCGCCGACTGTGTTTGCCGCTATCGTTGAGCTTTGAGTGTAGCCTGTTTTTCTGCGCACATGTTCGCCCAATAACGAGTAGTTTCGCCATTCCCAGTTTTGCTACTGTGTTCTTGACCGTCAATAGCCCGTGACAATATTCCAACCTTACCTGAACACGTCTTACGCGGGCAAAAACTGCGGCAAAGCCTACCAAATCAACAACTACAAAGGAAGCAAGAAAAAATGCCTTGTCATTTTTATTGGATGTTGTGAAGGAGAATTCCGCAGATATATTATTTGCAGGAATTTATTTACAATCAGAAAGCTGCTTACAGCGCCGGAGCTCTACAGTAAGCCATCACATTAGCTTTACTTTCTTTCTGGCAGATGCGACTTTTTCTGAAGAGCTGTGGCTCTGGCAATTATCCTTTGCGGCAAAATACATTCGTAGCACCATGTATGAATGAAGAAGCTCTGGAGCAGTGGTGTCCTTGTGTACGTGGCAACCGACAATGGTCTCATCACAGTCCTTAAGTGCATCAACAAGGGTCCAAAAAGTGTCAGAACAGAGCCGGTTGTTTTGTAACTCATCTGAAATCTTGTTTTCAATGCCTCGAAACATACAGAAAAACTCCCATGATGGCAACTTGAGACTTTCAAGCTTAAATTCCCTCTCCAAAGTGAGAAATGCTTCTGGGCACTCAGCATTTTCAGACTGGATGTTACGTATACAGTCAGAACATCGCTTATGCTTGAGAAAAGAGTGAACAAGATAGCCGCACAAGTAGTAAATAACACAGTCCTGTGCTACTGGCGTGGAGTATCCGTGATCAGGTGCTGTCAGTGTTGCATCCTGTGCAGTAGAACAGATCTCCGCCAACTTTGCTCCTACAGTCTCCTGTAGCCTTTCATGGGATGAAAGTCTGTCCTTTCTTCCCATTTTCATGCTATCTGCGACAGTGGCAAGCACAAAGGTCTGTTCCTCATTCACTTTCCCGGTGACACAGGTGCTGATTGGTGTATACAGGCTCAGAAGCCTATATATGTGTGCAAAGCTGATCAGGGTTGGATGATCTTCATCACATCCATAGCTTCTCGTCACACCAAAAAATCTCTGGGGAAAAATGAAATGAAGAGGTGATTTCTTCATGAAACAAACCGCACAAACATCAAGGGGATAAGAAAAAGAAAACGTACTGCTTACCTCTAGAGGATCCTGGTTGAGTTTGCCCGTGAGCTCATAACGTGCTCCTTTAGAGAGATCTGCTACAAGGTCCTATACCAATGCAAGCGTAACCCGAAGGGGCTTCGTAGTTACTTTCGACGCAAACATCACTATCCCTTTGGCGATGGGGTTTTCCTCGGTCTCATTTACAGCATCAAGGAACTGCTGGATGACCTTTAAAATAAGCCAGCGAGCAAATTCATTTAACAATGCAACAGATGGTATGAATATTATCTTTACCTCAATTTTGGATGACCCTTAAAATAATCCAGCGAGCAAATTCATTTAACAACAATGCAACAGATGGTATGAATATTATCTTTACCTCAATTTCTTTTGATGAACTTCTTATTCCGAACTGAGGAAGCTTCACATTCAGGGCATCGACAAGTTTGTTCACAATGAGCGTGAATTCAGCAGTTCCTTGGCAGTCTTTCAGGTCAGGCTCCTTTTACCGCTGGTAGAGCTTTAACCCGATGGCAGTGATCCGGCTAAAAATGCTTTGAACAAAATATTGGAAATTTTTTCACCTTTATTTTTTTTATAAACACTCATTCATGCATATAAACATAGAGTAGTTAACTACAAAAATGTCACAGTTTCGCCCTAAGGGCGAAGCAATGAATGCGATAGCAACACAGCAATGTCATACGAAGTAAGGTGAGCGGCTTTGGTAGCAATATGAATTGTAGTAAACATGAGCTGATTAAGTAAGCAGGTGTGCTGCGGCGTAAGTAGACCGACATGAAGAGAGACTCGATGACCACAAGAAGGCGCGTGTGAAACGGTGGTGTGGATGAGAAGCGCTTCCCGTGGGCAGCGCGTGCGAAGGGACACACCTGTAGCGCTGCACTGCCGATCCGGGCAGCATTGCATGTGTAGCGTGCGTTGGAAAATGTGGCCCGACTATTACGAACTGAATGAACAAGCGTGGTATGAGCGCGCACAAACACGAAGAGATCACACTGAATGACAGCAGACAACGACTGTCAAAACGCTGGCAGTAAGCATACGCCGCAGCGGGCGAAGGTACGTGCGGTCTATCGCTTCAACGGAAACTGAGCGGCGAATGCACGGCGCATAAAGGTCAGAGCCGTGTGGAGATAAGAGACGGTGCGAGCGAGCGACGAGCGCGGTTGTTGGCAGAGAAGTGCGCCCCCCCCCCCCTTGCTCCCTCCGGCGCTGGCTTCCTGCTTCCTGCTTGCGCGTGGGAGATTGAGTGCGTTCGCTCTCCGTGATAGCGCGCGTCCCCGCACGCTTCCGCTCGGGCATACGGCGCGCGGCGAAGATTTTATCTATAGGGAACCTCACGGCGACGACGACGGTGACGACGACGGCGACGCCGACGGCAGAAATCCGGTTGAAGTGTCCATATAATTGCTATCGCAATAAAAGGCATCTAAATAGGGCATTTTTGTTTACCTCTACAGCCAGTCTCACATTCATCTTCCGGAGCATCTTCCGGATCCCCCGGAGCTGCTGTTTGCCGTCTACTTCTTGGAGTTTTCGACAGCGGTCAAAGTTGATCTTGTGTTGACCAATCTGTAATTAAAAAAACATTACTGAGATAAAAAAGGTGTTCCATTGCGGATATCACTCCTTCAAGAGTTGCTTAAAGATGAAAAATAAGTCAAGATATTCTAATCCACGTACCATGCCATACTTGTGGCGCAGAAGGTGGTTCCGTATGCACTTGATAGTGTGAGGAACATCACAAAGGAAGTACAGCTGCTGATCAGGCACACAAGGATGGTCAACTTTGTGTTTCGGTGCGTGAAGCTTCCGTTTGATGCCAAAACTTGAGCACATGGCCTTGTTAGTGCTGGCACCATCACTGATTACAGCGACGAAAACGGCATTGTGCTTCGATAGCTCCGAAATGGCTTCCCAAACAAGCCTTGCCAGCACTCTTCCAGGAGCTGCGTGTCTTGTCGCGAAACTTGCAATCGGCTGAACCCAAGAGTGAAACAATGGCACAAACATGAGGGCCAAAGCGTGGTCGGCTGTTGTTTCTGAGTCATGGCCATCTCCATAGTCGACAAAACCGTCAACCTTGTAGGTACTCTAATTAAATGCAACCACCTCTCGCACCTTCATCTCGTCCAGTATCAGGGTTCGGTAGCATTGAACTCCTGTTCTGTTCTTCATAAAGGCCCCAACACTGGCAAGAGATACCTTGTTGAAGCCCAATTCGCAAGGCATTCCTTTCATCATTTGTCTCAGCCTTGTGGTGGTTGGAAGTGGCATGAGCTTCATCTTTGTTATCAGTCTATAAGCTCTTTGGCTTGAAATTCTTAACAGAAGACAAGTCGTGAGCCATTCCTGTCCATAACGCTCTCCTCGTGGCGATTTCGCTTTTGCCGCTTTCAGTGCTGCCAGAAAGGCAAGTTGCTGCGCTTGTGGAAGATTTTCCATTGCTTTGTCAACTACGCTCACTGAAACTTCTGACAAACAGTGCCTCAGTGCACCCAGTTCTCTTCTAGCACTTTCGGGAAAGACAGTGGCCCTAATGGCCTTTTTCTTTAGGTTTTTAATTTCACATTGTGGCTTCCGTATTGTGCTTTTTTGGGACGGCGCTTCACTCTATCCCCCAAAATGTTTTGTTTTTTTTTTTTTGCACGGAGGGCACAAGTTTAGGTCCGACAGCACCATGCATTTCTTGTTGCGCCACACACCCTGCCTTTTCATGGCCGCCCTTAAAGACACAATGCCTGGAAAGAGCTAACATTTGCATCCACTGCAAATGTTGAGGGCATCGATGCGGCGACGAAATGTTGCTACATTCTCCTGGCTTGCTAGCCGAGTTTGAATTTCATTTTTCCCGGTGTAGCTGCACGGCGGGACAAGCACACCTCTCGAAATAACTTAGTAGTCAAGTGCTGTCTGATTAGTACGGCCGTTTCAATTTGTACAATGCCCCCGGCCTCATCGAGCTTGTAGAAAATAACCTCCATGGTCGAAGCCTTCACATGCCACGACTCAAATGTTGCACCGTCCTGCATAGCAGCAAGCCAGGGCGCAGTTTCTAACCTGCCGACTTCGGCGCGTTCACCGACATCCATGCTGTCACTTGCGTCAATTTCGTGGCCCAAATCCGCATCACTTTCGCAGGAAGCAGCTTCGGCGGGAACCACGGTCTTCACTTTGGGTGGTTTCTTGCTGACTTGCATGCCTTTGGTTTTGACAGGTGCTCCGGTATGTTCGGTGTTCGGAAAAATTCGGGGCACCGCCCGCTCCCTCAGCGTCCACCTGCCTCGCGGTATCGTTACGGTTTGACCGTTCACAACGTGCTTATATCAGCTTGTGATGTCTGCAGGCTCAAAATGAATGTCACAAACGTATGTTTTTGACGTAACCTTAAAGTTTTTCCGCGGAATCGCTTTTTTTCCACGCCTTCAATACCTCAGGGTCCTTTGGGGGCTTGAAAAAATGTCTCGGCAAGGTACTTGCCGCTGTCGAAGCATACCCTGAACGACAGCCCGGCGCGCTGCACGTCGGTATGCCGAGAATCCGCGCTGACACTTCACGGCATCCACTCAAATACGAATGCACGATCACTGTACAGAGTTAATACGCTTGCGGAACGCGTTAAAGCACGTTAAAGCTCGAAATACAGGCTTGCTTAACACACGAGCACCAAGAACGAAGCAAGAACACACGGCCGAGGCAAGCCTCGCCCTTCGAACTAATCTCAATGCAACGCCAGCGCCACCTCTCGTGACGGCGACAAAACAGTGTCGCCTCTCGAAGCCAGTTTGCCAACTGAAAAGTAATCTATATGGACGGTTTCATGTTCGCGATAACAGCAGCGAGCGTGCCGCCCCCAAGAAATTTCCGGTCACGAGCCTTATCAGTCTGCTATGTTTTAACGCATGCTTGCTTCTTTGCCAGTCACATTTAGCAGCTACGTCAGTGGGCAAAACCGGAAGCCGTGCGGGGCCTATGTTTGTAATCAGTGAAAAGGTCTATAAACGTTGGTTCACCCTCAAAAAGATTGCCACAATACGTTTTGCTGCGTACTCTATTTCGCGTCGTTTATGCGCCCATTCGTGATTCTCGGCAAGCAACCGGGCCATCGTGAGTTGTAAGGGCAACTGATAACAGCGCTAGCACGATGTCCACGGAGCGGAGCGGCTAGACGCCGTTGTCTACACTGTTAGCAGATAGACGGGCGAGAGCCCGGAGAGAGTCGGCGCCACAGGCGGCAGAGGCCGGCAGGGCTGCGCGCATGCGCCGCAGTGGGAGAGCGGGCAAAGACACGCACAGTCATACGTGGCAGCCGCCTATCTCTCCCCCGCCATTGGGCCGCTTATAGACGAGAAAACGATCGCCTGAAGGCGCTGTTGCGCCTCCTGACAGCGCCCCCAATGTGGAAATTTCAAGCAGCGCGGTCGCTCCGCGGTGCAGTCTCCGCTTTGTTTACATTGTTTCGTCCGCGCTTTCCTTCGCTGCTCGTGCTCACGGCGCTCCGTTTTCGACGGCGGCAGATCGCCCGCTTGCTGAACAGCGATGCAAAGACTGCAGTGCGATTTCAAGACGGTTGCCGACGCCGACAGGTTTTTTTCGTGGCGGCAACCTCAAGAAAGGGGAGCGTCTGCTTCCACGCGTGTGTGGTGTTGAAAAATTGTGGGCGGTGATGTGACAGTGAAAGCCAAGTGCGTGTCGGAGGTGTCCAACAAGATTGTATACGACATCGACTTAGAGGTACACACCGAGTTCAGTCATTTCGTCACTTTTATTTCTCTGTGGTGCAGTCACAAAGCGGTCATGCATGCTTGCAGAGATGTGCAGAGACGGTGACGATTGCGGTTGGTCTCGTTGGTCGCTGGGCGCGCACACACGGCTGCTCTCAATTTGGCTCCTAGGGAGTGGCATCAGCACTGCCGGAACAGAAAGAACACATGCATTAGGCACCAATAAGCCAATAAAATTAATTAACGATGTAAGTACTACATATGTCATAATGCCTTATATCATGCTGTATAAATATTTAAACTATATTATGCCTTTTCAATGCTAGAGTCATGGCAACTCATTGCATTATTGAGCAAGGTATCTTTTCACTGGTCATGAGAAATCACTCCTACAAACTGCTCCGCGAAATGAACCCAGGTCACGGTAACCAGCGATTACCTTGGGACCAGCAGCACGAGCGCAAGAATTAGCGATACATGCCTCACCAAAGCAAATCTAGTTTCTCGTCGGGCGAATGCCCCGCCGCAGCAAAAGTAAGCTCACACCGATGGCCGGCTACTACACGAAACGAAGATTCTTGGCGGGAAGAGTGAAGCAGGAAGAATGTGCAAGGTGGCAATTACTTTAAAGCATGATTGGATATTGTGAACTCAGAAAGCATGGCCAAGCAACAAACACGCGCGCGTCTCGGGCAGCTGCTTTGCGATCTGCCGCTTACCGACGCATGCGATGACCGCAGCTTGCATTAAATACGGAATTCCACCACACGAAAGACAAGTAACGTGCGGCCCTATTTGTTGCCTGTACAACTAGGAATTTAAGTTGCAGCGTTTCGAAAAAGGATATAATTATCTTGAGCCAGTCTTTGCCGATCGCGAGTGAATGAACAGTACAATCAATTAAATTCGTAGGTTTTACGTGCCAAAAGCACAATATCATTATGAGGCACGCTGTAATGGAGGGTCTCAGGAATAAACTTGACCACCGGGGTTCTTTAACGTGCACAAAAATCAAAGTACATGGCAAGAACCGTATTCTTGCATTTCGCCCCATCGAAATGCGGCCGCCATGGCCGGGAATCGAGCTCGCGTCGTCGAGCTTAGCGGCGCTACATGTATGCATTTACCGCTAAGCTAACACGGCGGATTTCCCTGTACGATTCAACTACGCGACCCGTCTAAACAAACGGTCATGCGCTAAATACAGGCACATTACTATTGCGTTTTTATCGAGCGGCCATGATATTGCACGCGAATGCGAAAGTACGTGACTTACTTGACTCGGCGCACTGCAGTTATTCACGCTTGTCGTCTGTCCTCCTCGTACCACCTCTCCCGAATTCTGTAGATCTTCACGGGCAGCTTTCGACTTTTCGAGGCTCTTTTGGCAATCAACAACACAGCAGTATTGCGTGCCACCTTTCCTAGTTGATGAGGTCGCGCTCGCCGTCACGAAAACAACGCACGCGGTCGCTCGCGCCGTAAAGAACACAGCCGCGCGCTGGCCCGGCGGCGACCTTCGACACCTCCATCCTGCCGCCAGGGGAGTGGGCGGCACTGGGGCCGCGCGGGCAAACTTTAGGTTGCCTCGTCTATAGACCTTTTCACAAACCGACGTTTGAGCAGCGCCATTGGCCAACACGGGCGACGTCTAGCGTCAGAACCTGTTATGCCGCCATTTTGGACTGTGCGCCTTGCGAGTGCAGGCCGGCCGCACTTCGGTTGTGTGATCTTCGCCGCTCATTATTTCTATTGTTTTCTCCCGCTTCGCTTGTCTTGTGCCGCTTGTCTTGTGCCGATTGTCTTGTGCCACTTGACTTGTCACATGTTTCACGTGCTCGCGTGAGCACTCAGTGCAGTGTGTCATGGCAACAGCAAGCCCAGCCAGTGGATGTGGTGTTTCGTCGTCGGTATAGCGGCGGCAGCCGCGTCTGCTTCGTCGAGACCTGGCGTGCTAATCAGTGGCATATTTCATTGTTATTGCTGGGCACATGTGACCGTATCGTCGATTGAATCTGATCACCATTACGTTTCGCGGTTGAGGGTTGCCTCATTTAGCGAAAGCAGGCGCGTACGTAGCTGTCGGGCAATGCCTAGAACCGGGCGCCGGCGGCCCGACGACGCGTGTCAGTGGCTGGTAGAGATGCGGTGGTTACTCCATACGCTTCCGACGCAACTGAACAGCTCAATCATGCACAATTTATTGGATCTGGTGCGGTGCAGGGTGCTTATGCCCAAATGTCAAAGCATAAGCGTGGCGATCGAGCAGCGCGGTACCTGCAGCGAATTGACGCGCGACAGTGATCACAGATGCCAGCGCAACTGATACAGCCCAGGTGCTAGAGTTTTATTTTTAGTATTTATTTATTTATGCATACTGTCAATCCCAATAGGGATTATAACTGGACTTGTTATAAAGATATATTTGTTTACCTATTTTTTACGTTTGCATGTTTACCTGGAATGGCTTTTGTTTCGAATATCTGAACTTGGAAGAAGTTTCGCTCATGATGAACCTTAACGTAGATCGTGCGCAAAGATTGTATTGAAGATATCGCGCAGGGCAAGAATTGTTCGTGTGCGCTATCTCTGAAGCGAAACAAGCCGATAATATTGCAGCGTTAGGGCCATCTCTGCTCTTTCTCTTGTTTCCCTTATACCGTCTCACTGTGCTATGTTCATAATAAAGTAATGTCAAGTCTTAACAATTGTCGAATAAATACATATGCATATGACTGTAAACCACTACTGACCGTGAGTGAAAAGCGCTTAGTGGTCAGCGAAGCGGTCACTGTAAGCACGTAAGTATTTCACTTGATCGAATAAATTATTTTTTTCGTTATTGTTATTCTTGCAAGCATGATGCTATTGTCCGCGTACCCATGCGAATACCGTTTTTTTTTACGAATCTTACTTGCGCGGGCTCATTTAGCGCCTTTCTACGCCACGCACGGTTAGCGCATTACGTTTCCCGAACTCTAGCACTGGCGCTAGGCCGCGCTGATGAGGTTGACACGTTCGTTTTTGCATTCTCTTGCTGCCCAAGCACATAGACGCTCAAAGATGGGTGAGCTCGATGCAGCACCACACTGTTGAAGTTAATTACGTTTATGGGCAGGGCCGCGCAGGGTGCGAGTGAACGCAGAGACAATGTTTTGGTGGACACAGGGTCTGCATACATCTTAGATAGGACACGATTTTTCCAGATCGTTGCGAAGTGTATTTACCGACTAGTTCTCTGGCAGAGTGCTCCTGTTTGTCTTATACCGTTGTCACACGGCCACTTTTGATAGCGATCGAGACCGATCTGGATCGGAATGTTCGACCGCGATTGGCTCCCTTCCACCGATTGAGCAAAGAAGCCAATCGCGACCAAGAAATTCGACCCATATCGGGCTCGATCACGATCAAATGTGCGCTCTGTGACTCCTGTATTAGGCACTGGAATGAAGTCGTGTTTGAAAGAATAACAAATGTAGCCTCTGCCACTACATACGAGAAAATATTGCATAGAAGAGCTGACAATTCTCGCAACCTATTGGGAAATGTGCCGAAAAGAGTTTACCAAAATGCGTTATTTTACTGACGTGTGCATTGGTTCACATTAGACTGAAATTCCAAGTCTCCAGGTGATGCAGGAAGCCGGCGAAGCATGAACACACCACATCGCGGCAGTGGTCTCGCGGAGTGCTGTGTTGTGGACACACTTAGTCCCCAAAATCGTTATTTTCCGCTGGTTGTTTGTGCACCCATAAACTGCATAGTGCTGGCCTGTAGCCTTTTGCTGAGAATATATGCCATTATTTACGAGCGTAAGTCATTCGTGACAAAAATAAACGGAAACATCGAAGGAAAGCTACCACTCCGCAATGCAAGCGCAAGGCAAGCTCACAGTCCAGAGCGAACAGGCAACACTGACACATACTCTCCACGCCAGACCGTCGGGAGCGCCCTCGTGAAAACGTCTATACGGAACACATATCCCACGCAGAAGGGGGCGCAGAGCTGCACGCCTATTGGCTCTCGCCGCAGGCCACTTCCGCCAGCATGGCGGCGCCCAGCGCAGCGTTGGCTTCCGAGACTTGAGGTTTGGTTTACGCGAGGCGAGCGTCCGCTCTTGCGCAAGCGGATACTGCTCCCGTTTGTACCCCAGTGCCGCGGCGGAAGCCGCGGTTGTTGGGGTGTTGCGGAGCGCAGCGTAGCCACACCCCAAATAAAAAAAATACTGCTCCAGTCAGGTAGACATCCCTGATATATATAATCTCCCTGATAGTGAGATTATATTTAGATCATCAAAACACTGATGCGTTTATTTAGGAATAGCATCGATCCCTTAACCGCAGCCACAGTTGTGCCTACACTCTGGTAGGTGACAATGGTCTGCCTTTTCTCGTTCTTCAGCTATAGGGCCCAACCACGGTCGCCAGATCTTCTTAAAATAAAGCTTCTTTCCTTCTCTTGTAATTGTGCTCATTCCGCTGTTTTGGCTCATGCCCATCATGCATATAAAGTGATATTTCTGTGTCAATGGCCAAATGCCAGTGAACCGATCGCGCCAGTGGAGCCCTGGACTATAAGTAAGGGCCCAACCACGCTCGCCTATTTGGCTTCTTGAAAAAACTTTGGGCAGTTTCACCCGAAAGCAGCAGCACCACAACGCGCAGAACTGTTGTCGACGCTTTCGGCGTTTTGCCCGCGTTCGCATTGAACGCGCGCGGTGTTGGTGACAGTTGCCGGTGCCTCTGGGGGCGGTTCGGAGGTTTTCGACGAGATCACATTGGGACACTCGGCGAGCAGCGCCGGAAATCTGACCCACCTTCTCGCCTCGCAACGTTTTTATATAAATACGCATTTGGTGCCGCAGCTAAACGTCGCCTCCCCTCCCTCCCTCTCTCCCGTCCCCGGAAGAAGTCGCGTTTGCTCTCTATATATGGTGATTGTAAAAGAGGAAAGACGTTTAATTCTGCAGCCCCTCAGGGAGCGCGGCGCAGAAAGCGCGTGTGCTCTCCGACGTGCGTTCGCTCCCCTTGAAAGCGCGAGTCCCTCGCGCTTTTTCAGTCGCACATACAGCGTCCGGAGCGCGGCGACGATTTCAACGCCGTTGACGTCATACGGAACCTCACGGCAACGCCGACGGCAGAAATCCGCTTTGGAGTGTCCATATAATTGCTATCGCAATAATAGTGCTTTTAGGCGCAAAGCTCCTTAGGGTGTGGGTCTGTCCCTCCTCTGTAGTATGTAGTAGTAGTAGGTAGCCACGTCTACTTTTATGAAAAGAAAGATTTCGAAAGTTGTGTCCGTAGCGCGGAATCGAACCAGGGGCCCCTCGCTTCCGAACGCGCGGCGCTAACCACTACGCCCCGAAGCTTTTTTTTTTCTTTATTGCCGGTCTTTGGCACACACAGACATATATAAATTCACCGAGAATAACAAAACAGAATCACAATCACAATATTCGTTAAAAACGACCGCCCAACTTGTGCGTACGCGTATACGCTAAAATTGAAGCGCACATGGACACATGCACCACGATGACAATAAATACCCAACATTAACGAAAGATGGCGCGTTTCTAACGCGTTTGTGCTAGCGCGTTACGGCCCGTGTAAGAAGCTGGTGTAAGACGCTGTGGCCTCTCCGCCTTACCCCCGTATTCATAAACGCTCCTCGACTTGAACTTGACTTGCCACCGCCTTGGGCAGCGCGTTCGAAACGCGTTGAAGGCGGTGGCAAGTCAAGTTCAAGTCGAGGAGCGTTTATGAATACGGGGGTTATACTCTCTCAGCAGTCATGTGATGGCGTCGGCAAACGCGGTGCACGTTCCGGCATGTGTAAACGGCTGCGTAAGACGCTGTGGCCTCTCCCCCTTACTAGAGAGTACTGCACGTTTCTAACGCGTTTGTGCTAGCGTCCCCTTGAGCGGGAGATGGTGCAATTATAATGAAGGGCGCGGTTATAAAATAGGAATGACGTCACATATGGCGCGTGTCATTGGTGGAAGTGAATCATTCGATTTAGTGGGGCGATACTGCGCGAATTACACGGAAGATTCACGGTTTACCGATGATTCCCTCCGGAGCTTCGCCCACTCATCATCATTCCCCCCGTGGATATGGGATGTTTTTTTTTTTTTTGCCGAGGGCCGAAGCGCTAAGCCACACGCTCCCTAGATCAGTCTAGGTATTTGGTTTTACGCCACTAGGGGCTAGGAACATGCTCTATGCCTGGGTGCGACTGTTTTCACAACAAATCCGTGCAGGGGCTGGGCTTCGCCTCGAAGGCGTATCACTATTTTCTTTTATTGCGGTAGCAATTATATGGACACTAAGAAGCAGATTTCTGCCGTCGGCGTCGCCGTCGCCGTGAGGTTCCGTATGACGTCAATGGAGATGAAATCGTCGCCGCGCGCCGAACGCTGTATGTGCGAGTGAAAGGGAGCGAGGGGCGCGCGCTTTCACGGGGAGTGAACGCACGGCGGAGAACAAACGCGCGTTCAGCGCCGTGCTCGCTTAAGGGCTGCAGAAGTAGGCGTCTCTCTCCTCCTTTACAATCACCATATATGTAGAGCAAACGCGCCTTCTTCCGACGCGCCAGAGGCCGTGTGGGAGGGGGGGGGAGGGGGAGGGAAGGGAGGCGACGTTTAGCTGCGGCACCAAGTGCCTATTTATATCAGAGGCTCCGGCAACAGTCACCAACGCCACACGCATTTTGAGCGAACGCGGGCAAAACGCCGACGGCGTCGACAACAGTTCTGCTTGTTGCTGGTGCTGCTGCATGTCCAAGTTTATGCAGCTGATAAAGCTAATATCATTACACCGTATAGCTCTCTACAAATTTGCTATCGCAATTGATGCTTCGCCTTTCAGGTGAAACCGCGACAACTTTTTTTTTGTTCTCTTGTAATTCTACACATTCCACTCTTTCCACTCATACCCATCGTGCATATAAAGCGATGTACTAGACCAACTCAGCCAGATGACTTTCTCTGCAATGGAGCCGGTTTCAAGCGCGAGTGCTCGGAACATGCCATACTGCATAGCCAGCCTCGTTTCTCTAGCCAGTCAAATATTCTTTTTCCAATAAAAACGAAAGCCTGGCGTATCCTCATCCCTCAGATGACTTAAGTAAAGAACTTCATTGGGAGCGCATATCTTTTAACATATTGCTTTGAAGGCAAGCAACAGAATGACAGGAAGCGGGATTTTCTGCTCGCACTACCGCACGATAACTTCCAGACAGCATACATAATAAATACATGGGGCTTTTGATGAGAAAGCGTATCGTATCGAACGTACAGATGCCAGTCACGCTAGAATACACACACACACACACACACACACATATATATATATATATATATATATATATATATATATATATATATTGTACTGTAAAATAAGGAGCAGTGGGGCTGTGGCTATAAGAGGGAGAACGACGACGAGGAAGATAAACCTTGTTTCGGTGCTCGATCGGCTGTGTTATCTCTCGCTGCTCTATCGTGCTAGTCGCGAACGCTTACTTCTAAAGTGCTTCGCGACATTTGGTGGAGGTGCTGGGCCTTTTGCAAAACTGGAACTCCGAAGCCGGAAGATCCCTGTCACAGCTCCCATGCCTGAGGAGACTAGTCCTTCCGTACCGCCCTGACACCACGTAAACCACTAGCTTGTCTAAAGCTGCTGCACACGCAGAAGAGTGTCGCAAGCTATCCCGTATCTTTACGTCAGAAGACCAGCAACGCCAGAAGCACCTTCGAGAAACTTCCCCTGCTCCTGCATCCTATGCTCCTGGCTGGCTAGTGTGGCTTTGGGTTCCAGTCCCTACCCGTGGAGCTGTCACCGAAACTCGCGTCGCAGTACCAGGGCCCATACCGCGTGGTCAACCAATCGTCTCCAGTCAACTATATTGTGGAACCAACCACTCGAGCTACCTTTGGATCATCGCCGTCGAGGATGCGAAATTGTGCATGTCCAGTATGTCAAGCCGTACTATGATCCGCCTGTGTTGTCGTACCCATAGGTCGCCGCGACGGCCCCTTTTCCGCAGGGGAGATAACTGTACTGTAACATAAAGAGCAGTGGGGCTGTGGCTATAAGAGGGAGAACGACGACGAGGAAGATAAACCTTGTTTCGGTGCTCGATCGGCTGTGTTACCTCTCGCTGCTCTATCATGCTAGTCGCAAACGCTTACTTCCAAAATCCTTCGCGACAATATATATATTGTATATATGTATTGGGGAAAGTGTGGCGGAAATCACGTGCTATTTTTCGTAACGGAGCACTGGGACGGGTAGCGTAGTTCATTTTCCATGGAAGCTGGGCCCTCAACTGTGGCGCCGCCGCTCGGGAGAACTTGAAACACGGCGGCGCCTCGGATCTGGGCACTTTTGCTCTCTAGGGAAGCATCTTTGCCTAGGTACCAAACGTGACGCCGCATTGAAACGCAGACGCACTGAAGTCACGCCTGCAGCGCTTGTTACGCTGCTGTGCTCCGTGGTCACAAATTGCGTTTTCTCGCGAGAGATAAGGGCATATCAAAACGTGATAATCGCTAAGTGGTGATTAAAAACGCTTCAAGTTAACGGCGCGGTGTTGTTGTCAGCAGTCCTGGTCGACAATGGTGCCAAAGCATCGCATGTGATTCTCAGCCCGAGAGCACCTTGTGAATGTGTACTAGCTGTCTCTAACTCAGACCATTTCCCACACCGTAACATCATACTCGCGATTAATGTGTTACCGTTTTGACGTATTGAAACGCGTTAAGTGGGTATTACGTGCTACGATTATTGTTGTGGGACAAGATAAGCCCCAAATAATACAAACGTTTTAAGCGTGTTTAGTGCACATAACAGTAATATTCTGAACAAGTGTGCATATGGTCCCCGCGCTATCTTTTCCTTCTGTATTCCTCATGTATTGAGTGCAGATGGTTGGTTGTGCGGGAACGTCCTTGTTTGCATGGGTTTCGCCCTTGCGCAGGACCTTTACCTTCACTTTCAAATGCAAAGAAAGTATCGAGTCTTGAAAACTGAACCTATTCTTTTATAATTCGATGGCGCCAGAGTGCTGTGAAAGGTCTGCAGAAAGATTCGGAATACGTTGTACAAGCTGATGCTTGTGTGTGATGACAGGTTCTTTCGTTTAAGGGTTTCAGATGGTTCTCTGAGGCGGAGCCTCCCAGGACCCAATTGAGGACAAAGCCGTTTGTGGAACGCACACACAAAACGTTCATTGTAACTAGAACGAGAAAAAACCCCATAAAATAAACACTCAAAAATAACTCGTAATACAACACACATGTGGCTAGAAAGCTAATGATATCGGGCAAGTTCGGGCAGGCTGCGGGTGTGAATACGCACTACAGTCTCGACGCGGCGAAGCGGAGACGAGACTACGAGAGAAGTGGCGTCGATCTCACCAAAGGTCGGTGTATAGTATCGTTGACCGGGCTAACAGAGCGTAGCAGCTCTGGCGTGGAGAGAGGAGTCAGGCGGCTGGGTTCTGGCCGGGCAGCTGGTCGTGGGGCTCGGGCCCGTAGCCCGACAGCTCTCGTTCTGCCCACGGGCCTAGACGCTCAACGGCCTCGGACAGCAGTTCCCCAACGGATGGAGTGGTGACGCCCAGGAACGGGTTGTAAGGAGGCCCCGGCCGGGTGAAGTGCTGGTGGCTCGGGTCCGGAACCCAACGGCCGTCTTCAACGCCCGGTCCGGTGGCCGACCTTCTCCTGGTGCCGCTTCTGGAACTCTTCCCCCTTACTGCCAGCGCGGCTCGCTTTTCTGCCACTCTGCCCAATTTGTCATTTGTTCATTGGCTGCTTGAAGCTCCATGGTCTTTTGCGATTGCATGCCTTTTTCTTTGTTTTGTTTCTTGCGCCGCCTGTTCACGCGCCGGACGGTCTTCGGCGTCGTCGTTTCCCATCAGCACGGAATTCGCCTCGGCGCGCGCAGTACTTGTCGTCTGCTCCTTGTCTCCAACAACCGCACCACGGCGCGCACCACACATATCACCGTCTCCTACCACCGCACCGTGTCGCGCACTACACATAACATTGTGTGCTCGGCCGTTGACAATGCATTGCACAAAACAGTAACTCACTCTCAATGAGCAACACTTATGTGCTATGGCAGAGGGAAAAATTGCAGTCGAGGTAGGACTAGAACATGATTCTACTGGAATCGTGTTCGCTGTTTCGACGATTTTGTTGTCCTTGCTCTTCTGACTGGCAGCAACTTTGTCATCATTGTTACTGCAGCTTCCGGTCGATATAGGTGCTTTATTAGAAGTGAACTTTGATGAAGTGAACTTACCGTTTTGTATTTGTACAGCTTTTTATCTGCTGTTCGTTCTTTCCTCAACCTGGAAGAGCTGGCCGGACCGCGACAATATATGTCTCCCAAATATTTAATGGTACAGGTCATGTCTAATTTAAATTTGTATAGCTCACACTTCCAGCTATGCAAGTTGCTACTTGCAATTCTGTGCCCAGTCGGGTACAGCAAAATCCTGCCACGAGTGCACCATTTAACAGCTACTGCACTTGTTTCTTCCACCTAACATTCACAGCGACAAGGCAGAGGTAACGGCATCAGTAACATTTGTTGCGCAAAACACTTGCTGTAATTCAATTGCGTCATCAATCTATATTAGTAAGGCAAGTACATTAAAATTATCTGCAAAGGTCAAGTATTCAGTGTAATCTTGGGCACTGCGGACAAATACCCTTGTATAGAATGCAAGGAGCATTCCCTGCACTAGGAACACAGCTCTAGCCAAGACAAAAGGCAGCATAAAGCGGGGCGCTTGTGTTGTTGCATGGCTCTCTCCAATGGGTTGTGGCTCCTGCACCTAATGGCCTCTCTCTGTAGCCCAGTTGTGCACAGTTAACTTATAAAACTTGCAGTGCCAATAATTGCTGGGGTACCCTGACCCTCTGCGACACATTCTGAAACCACAGCTGAAACAACTGCCAAGTGCCACAAGCACTTGGCAGACACTCTCCCAGGATCAATGATTTGGAGGGCTTGCTGTACCATATTTCAGCCCTCACCTTGCATGGTTTTTTCTTAGTAGTCTTGACACCTTGTTGGAACAGGTCGGAGGTTATAATATACACTTGTGACCAAAATTAGGCAGACCAAGTGTTCTGCGGAAAAAGGAATTTCTTGAGAACTCCAACTCATAACATGAAATTGCTGCAATGTGTGCAATGCCTCAAATGCACTCTTCAGTTTCAGGTTCATTTGTTTCAATGGCATTATTGTGCAGCCCTTAAAGCAATCTGTGCTGTGGCAGATGTGGCCAACAAACATTTGCGCCTCCTCTTTTTGCTTTAACATTGACCATTAGGCACCTTGTGGGCAACCATCCTGCAAGTTTGATGCAGTTAACTTCCTGTTGCTGCTATACAACACTCCAGTGACCTTGCTGACGGTGCTAGCTGCCAGTCTGCCCTAAGGCTCACTGTCTTCTCTTGACCACTTTCTGAACCTTGCTGCTGTTCTCTAAAACACAAGTTGCCAGCCGTGTTGGATACTCGCTCTGGTGCCCGATACCACAGCGCTTGACACCGGTGGCACCGTGCCTACTGCTCTGCCTTGAGTGCTCGACCCCATTTTTCTCGAGGCTCCACGACTATCTCAAGGGTCAATCAATACGACTGATTACTCCGCATCCTCCCTCAGCTTCGCTGCCATGCCCCTTTACGACTGCTACGGAGTACAAGTACTCCAACAGTTCACATCAAGCCCTGTAGTGCCCCACTCCTTGATCTTGCTCGAACGCTGAAATATGCCTTGCAACTTTCACTTCTTCACCCTTCTGCTAATGCTCTACATATGTACGAACATGGGATTAGTCAATAATTGATGCAACCGTGCTTTCCATATGAACTATTTTCTGCCGTAGCATTAGCAGAGAATCTGAGATTTACTTTTGTGTCATGTTCCCTGGCACATAGTTTGTACCGTAATGAAATCAACTACGAAAGAATTTTAATGTGGCTGAACCAGAAAAACGATGACTGAATTTTTTTAATGATACTTATCTACTTTGAATTTTTCGTAGTTTGAAAAATGTTCCTGTGCATCATCAAACAGGCAGAAAAAAACTTGAATAGGCAATCTGTCGGTGCAGAGTTCATATCTTCTTGGGCACTGTGGGATTTAGTCATTTTCTTGTATGCTTTTCATAAACAATTTGGATTCCTGTGACAAACATTGCAATGAGTGTCGGTGACAGTTCTTGCATTGAAATTACTATTTCGCTTTAGAAATTTCATTAAATTCCCAACCTTTTATGAAATGCTCTTTTTATCCTGGTTGCTTTAATGTCGAAAAATTTTTGCCAATACTCACCAAAGTACTCTTTGTACACTAGCCAATAACACAAAACTGAGGGTACCTATTCTCTTTAAGTTAACATACTTGTGACCCGCCCTGTGGTGGCGTAGTGGCTATGGCATTGCGCTACTAAACCCGACGGCGTGGGATAGAATCCCGGCCACGGCGGCCGCATCTCAATGGGGGCGAAATGCGAAAACGCTCGGGTGCCGTACACTGGGTGCACAAAGGACCCCAGGTAATCGAAATTAATCCGGAGCCCCCCGCTACGGCGTGCCTCATGATCAGTTTGCGGTTTCGGCATGTAAAACCTCAGAATTTAAAATTTAACATACTTGTGGCAGCCAAGTCAATATGTCCATTGTATTCTTGTATTGCGCATTTGGTGAAAATTGTCTCCAAGTCCCGCTGAATGCACCACTGAGCTGCTAAGCAGGCCTTTAACAAAAATTTCCCTTTTTTACACTTCATCCAGTTTGTATCATCTCTTTATTTAATACTAAGCGATTAAAAAACATATGCCTTTCAGAAATCTGTACATGCAGGCGGAACTTTGACTGGCCTTCAGCACAACAGGCCGAGCTCTGATGTAACACTGCATCCATGCAGCAGACACAAAGGACAAGCCTTCTGAACTGTTAAAGATTCCTCCCTCCAAAAATGCACTACCACTTATGACTGCGCTGCGATGAACTTCTTGATGTGCTGGCTAACGCGTGGTAGAAGCCAAAGTGCTTCATGCCGTCCTGCTTGTCACGCATGTGGAGTTGGAAGCACATGGAATAATGCCAAAACGCAATGTGACAATTTCCTGAATAGCTTGAAAAAAAGTTTCCTTTCATACACGAAAAACTTGGAATAAATGCAGAATCATGTTTCTATCTAAGAAGTAACCCCTCCTCCCCTTTTTGTTCCGCTTTAACGTTCGAGGAATCTGGTCACATTATGCACAAGTGCTATGGCAGACACAGTTCCAGTAATAGCAAGATAGGTAAATAGTCCCACGTACTGGCAAGTTTCAGAACTGGTGATCTAACTTGGCACAGATACTGAGCACGTTCCAGACTAGTGCTTGTAAAAGAATAATGGGAGTGCAATTGCTTCCTCTTTCACTGTGAAACTATACCTTACACGGCAAATTTTCATTATATGAAGGCTAGAGGAATGAAGTTGGCATGTACGTGCAATGTTTTAGTCTCTTCCGATTACACAATCAGGCCACTACCTGTGCACGAACAATTGCGCTGCGAGTCAACATCATTCCACTCTACCAAATGCAACTTAGTGTGTGGCTTAACAGTGTACTTTTCATATTCTGGATTACTATGGAAGAGGGAAAAGAAAACAGCCACATTTATGCAAAAACTTAAGTATTTCTTTTTGCCCCGGCAGGTTATTAAAGAAAGAAAGGTGCTTGAGGTAAAAAATATTTGGTGCAAAATGTTACTTGTACTCTAGGAAGATGTTCCGACTGTGCTTGCATAGGCTATACTTCTCCGGACATTCAACATCATTCATGGTGACATGAACTATAACATGCACGAAGTGTATGGCACATCCATACAAAGAAATGGCTATCACATCACAGTAGTGTTTATGTTTATGCTCTCAGGATATACATTAAAGCAACACTAATACAAGCTGGCCAGACTAAAGGCGGGATAACTTGACAGCTGCACACAGCCCGTCCTGTTGCCAGTACATCACATTGGCCCGAGGACCTGCAAGAGTGACATGCAGGTTGTAGTATAGCCAGTACAGTATACTGCTAGCGTGAGGTATTTGAGAATTCAGCTTCAAGTTTCCATAGACATCAACATTATTATTATATCTGTCTAGGCAGCTAACTGCATCACTAACTCCTCTGTCACCTGTCTAGCACACTTCAAAATATCAGATTCCAGTTCGACACTGGAAATGCAGCCATACGCTGTCCTAGCTGCCTTACATGCAAGCCACAGTGAATTAGAGATTGCTATTTTCTTTAATATGTACAAAGCCTTTCTTTTTTGTCATGAGCCAACTACTGATGGCCAATTATCATCTGAGTCAGAGAAATGAGCACTAGCAGATGTCAAGATGCCATTGAGCCAGCTGTTTCTGCAGCAGGTGGAGACTATGGTGAGTGAGAACCATGAAAGAAAAAAAATATGGCTATTGCCAAGCAGCTTCAAGTGGATAAATCAACAGGCAAATTTTCTCTGCAAAATGGCATTATGCACCACTCCCAAGTAATTCATTTGCTTGCTCCAACAGTGCCTGGACAATCCAAGAGTGGCTGGCCCTGAACATTTGTGGCTGTCGACCTCAATGTGGCCATACCCAGTTCCTAATAAAAGCCTGCTACGCTGCTATGTATGGTCACTGCCATTAAACGGTAGACTAACTAGCAGCCAAACATGGTTAAATACTTGCTAGAAGCTGCTATTGTGGAGACACTGCCCAACATCAACATGTACAATGTGATATCGAAACCTGTGCTTGTTTATCTTTCACCGGTGACCGCTTTTCACTGGCTAACAAATGTGAAACATCGCTTGGCGCAGGGCGCACCTGCATGTATTGGAAATTTTTCGAATGTTATCGATGCTTCTATCCGTTGTCTGTCGTCATCGACGCTTATGTAATTATGTTCTCTGATTGTATGAGCGAAGCAAATTGTGTAATACTTTGTGGAAGACATGCCGGCAGCAGGAATTATTCTGGAACCTTCAAGGACTCATGTATAAAAGCCGGCGCGTTATGCCGGTGATCAGATTTCGACGATCACCCACTGTGTTCGCCGCTATTGTTGTGCTGCGAGTGCAACTTGCTCAGGTTCACCCAATAAAAAGTCCGTTTTGTCATTCACAGTTTTGCAACTGTCTTCTTCACCGTCACTACTACGTGACAATATGAGCATGCTGCTGGCATCAAACCTAAAACCAGTCAATAATTGACGCAGTAGACTTTCCTATTCAATAGCCTTTGAAAGCAGCCTTAAAAGAATGTAAAACGTTTGGAACGAATATTTTTATTCTTGTCTGAAATATCACTGCTAATTTTGAAGTTGCCATTTTGTTCTCAGACATCTTGTGCACCTTGTATGTAGCCTTTATTTATTTCAAAATATATGCTGGGTCAATAACTATTTTAACCTGGCAGGACATGTGATAAGAATTATGTCATGCTCAAAAAAGGCAACAGACAAATTTCCTGCATGTAACTTTTATTAGCGTTTTGGCGGCAATGAACAAGCAATGTACAGCTTAATAAGTGAAATGGTGAGCATGTCAAAACACGTTTTTGATGTGTACAACCAGAAGCACGATAGGTTAGGATTCTTGCTGCACCATCAGCTGTTAAATACCCGTGCACTACATCTACAAGATGCAAAAACAATGTGTCAAAGGAAACTGATGCATTCGTGGCAGCGACATCTTTTAACCGATTGTATTTATTGTAACATACGCCCCCCTCACCCTATGCCTCTTCGTATGCCTGTGAGGTATTTGTAAATAAATAAATAAATAGAGTCACATACATACACTGACACAACCTTGTTCAGAGAGGAGTGGCCTGAAATCTGTTTGCAGCATTCAGCCAAGGTCCATACATAGGCATGAACACAAATGTGTATCACGAAAAGTCTTCCAACTTGGTAAGAAAACGTGCAAACAAGTTCGCCAAACCTAAGTAATAAAAGAGGTAACTGTGGTGCTGCAGAGCTCAAAGCAAGATTGTGCAGTCATAGGGATGCACCAAATGCACAACTGTCAAGTGAAGAAAAGGTCAAATAAATAGGGAATTCTGAGGACCACAATGATGGATTGGGCAATGGAACACAGCTCTTGCAACATTATTATACAATCACAGAAACAAGGGCCACACATTACCTGGCTTCACATGTAAAAGTGCCATAACTGTTGTGCTTTTCTCAGCTTCCCGAGACAAGCACCACCCCTCAACGAAACAGTGACCAGATTGCTGTTTGGTGTCTGGCGTACCGCACATATTAAAGCCCACTCTTCAGCCTTCAATTATGTCCAAGAAAGTCATTTGGCCTTATTTATATAAAACATATGACAATCTTCTCAAGTTAAATAGCATACAAGGATTCAAAAGATGGGAAAACAAGAGACCCATAATTTTCACAAGTTGTGATATATGCTCGTGTCTGCTCACACAGCAATATCAAAGATTACCAGTGAGTCCTATGACACTAGTTGATTTGCTGTTTTTGCACAAAATACAAATAGAGCTAGCATACTGTAGCATACTGTGTTCCCACAGTATGCCATCTTTGTCTTGAAATGCCCCTACAATATGGTCATTTCGTATCCCAGCCATATGTGCGTATGCTTCAATATCACTACCTTACATTCATCGCAACTTGCATAACCCCGAAAATTAGCATTCCTAACATTTGTCCGCCCGCACCTCGAGTTTGCATCCTCAATATGATCTCGCCATCATGAGTTCTTAATCTCCATGTTGGAAGCCACACAAAATCGAGCTAGTCGATTAATTTCCTGCAACTGCAATCGGTAGTCCGGCATAATTCTAATCAAACTTGACCTTTTGCTCCGTACACTAAGTAGTCCCTCGAACACACAGTACGGTACTTCCATTGCATCACGTACTCAAATGAAGTTAACAAGACTGCACGTGGAACCGCAATGGAACCGTACATCAACTAAAGCAGCATACAATCGCGATGAAATGGTGTGAATTCGGCAAACTGAAAGATCAGGGTTTAGTGGGCCTATGAGATCACCGTGTAAAACCACATAACTGTTTCCAGGGCAGCACTCCATGCACTACACGAAATTGATGCAAGAGGCACTTTCTGTTTCAAGCTTAGCAGCATGCACAGTCGTATAATTTCAGCAACGATGACCCTGCGCAGACCCTGTTGGTCAAACCAGTTGGGAACAGTTCCTCTGACATTTTGGTTTAGTTCAGCTGATAATAATGGTTTATCATCTTTGGTTTGGTTAAAAGCCTGGTTAGAAACAAGGCACATAAAGAGATGCAATGAATTAAACAATGTTGACCAAACACAAGTTCACTGCACACAACATTGACATCTTGACACTTCAAGGACATATTTTATTTACATCATACTGCAGGCCGTATCGTCCAAGCAGGAGGGACAAGTTAACACATCAAAAATGCGCGTGCAAAAGGCAGAATTGCAAAATATAAAACTTAGGAAAGGAAACAAAATAGCACAAAATAGCAATGTTACTTAGGAAATACTAATAATATGAGTTTGAATTGATTCAGAGGAGTTCAGATGTTGGAAAGGGACAAGGTTTCATTCTTCTATAGTTCGAGGAAAAAAAGAAAATTTAAAGAGGTTTGTACTGGAAACGTAAGGGGAGAGAGCAAGGGGGTGGGAATGGCGTGTTTTCCTGGATGCAGAAAGAGTCATGTATAGACTAAGATCTAAAGAAAATTTACGGTTTATGAAGGAGTAAAGGAACTTCAGCCGTATTATTTTTCGTCTGGTTTGAAGGGTATGAAAACCATTAGGGCGCTTCGGTTATAGACTTATATTCAATTATAGACTCTTCTCGGCCGTATTTGAAACAAAATTACAACTTATAGCTCTTCTCTGTATCATTTCAAGGGCGTTAATGTTTATTTTGGTAAACGGGTCCCAAATAACACACGAGTAATATAATTTGGGTTGGACAAAGGTGGCATAGGTTAATAATTTCACTTCATGGGTGTGCATTTTTAAGCTTATGGCGAAGTAGTAGACATAGCTTTCTAAAAGCAGAAGAGGCGGTAGCAGCAACGTGGCTATTCCTATTTAGGTTGTTAGTAATTGTAATTCCATAATATTTGTACTCGCTCACTTCGGCTAAGGGTTCTTAAGAATAAGCAAACTTCAGGGGTAGTTTTTTATTTGTTATGCGTAGAAGCACATATTTAACAGAGTTAAGTTTCATTCCCCACTTGTTGCTCCACTTAAGAATGATGTTTAAGGCTAAATGAAGATATAGTTCATCATTAACTGTATCAATATTGTTAAAAATGATATAGTCGTCTATGAACAGACGAATATTGAAAGAGGCCTCTATTACATAAACTATGTCGTTACAATACATAAGAAATAGTAGAGGGTCAAGCACGCTGCCTTGAGGCACGCCAGAGGTTACTGAAAGAGAATTGGACTGCTGCCCATCAATCACTACGTACTGATTTCAATGCGTTAAGTAAGCAGAAACCCGGACAGGATAAAGCCAGGAAGACGAAGGAATTCTAATTTACAAATTAATTAGTTATGAGGAACTACATCAAAAGCTTTTTGAAAATCCAAAAATATTGCACCTACTTGGCCAGCCTTGTCTAGGACAGAAGAAAACGAGTGATTGACTGTGCTTTATTGGGTGACTGTCGAGACCGCCTTCCTAAAGCCATGTTGGAAAGGAGATAAAATGTTACGCTCGTTTAAGAAATCATTAATGTAGTCAGCGACAATGTGCTCAATTAATTTACAAGAAGAGGATAACATGGAAATCGGATGGTAATTCTAGACTGAACTTGGGTCCCCTTTTTTAATATAGGGACAACACGTGCTACACTCCGATTGAACGGAAGTACCGCGGAATTTAGAGAGGCCTGAAAGATTACTACAGGACATTTAATTAAAGGTTCGGCATAACGCCGAAGGAAGGTGTTGGGAATGCAATCTGGACCAACAGATGATTTCACTTTTAATCGGAGGAGCACGTTAAGTGCGCCTTGATGAGAATTATTAATGTCAGAAGAGCAGGACGGTGAAGTTTGAAAGAGGGGTCAGTGCACGGGGAGAAGACACTGTGGAAGTGGTTATTCAAAAGGTTATTAGCAGCATTGTCATCAGTTATTGCAAGTCGGAATCAGCCAGCGTCATACAGGGGTAATTGGAGATCGCAGGGAGAGGCCTTCGTCCTGCAGTGGACATAAAATAGGCTGATGATGATGATTGGACTGCTATTGTGCATAATGTTCGTTATAGATTTATTCCGTTCTTTGATAAAGTTCCAGAACTTCTCGGAATCTTCCTTAATGAAATTTGGTAAAGTGCTACTGAAATAAACTTTTTTTGCTTCTGCAATGGCTTCAGAAAGGGCGACACGAACATTGGTTAAATTATCGGTAGCTGGGCCTTTCGTTGTTAGGCGTTTGGCTTTACATTTTATTTGAATAGTGCGCCTATTCATCCATGGTGTATGTTTAGCTGGATTTTTAAGTTTGTAAGGTATAAATTCATCAATTCAGATAAACACATCACTTTAAACTTTTCCCAAAGCTGCAGAACGTCATTCTGGCGAAATTCAGAAAGACAAGAATAAAGATGATCTGTTATTCACACATCAGCAGCCCGTGCAAAATGTTTCACAATCGTAGGCGCATGCGTGCCATGCGCGTAACATTCAACGAGAACGATACAACAATAAGTTCATGTTCAGACAGCCCAGGTTCCATAGATACAGAATAATCGGAAAAGGAGCGTTCAAGAAAGACAAGGTCAAGGAGCGAAACAAGGCCGTTTCCAAGTCTGCTAGGTTCACGAACTACTTTTACAAGGTTGTGGTCGAGCATCATATCAAAAAGCACATTTGCGCCGAGAACAGAACCGGCTCCTGACATAATACGATCGCAGTCAATGCCTGGCAAGTAAAAATCACCAACTACAAATAGCTTATTTCTATTGAACACGGCAATCTGTTCACTTATCCCTATTAAATAATCGGGGGCACAGTCAGGTGACCTGCACATCGCACATAAAACAAAAACATGACCATAAATATTCAGTTTTACGAACAGACTTTCGGTGTCGCTTGACTCTGATAACAGAATGGCCTCGACGGACGACCTTACAATAGCAGCAATCCCACCGCCCCCAGAAGTTCTATCTCTACGAATTATTTTGTGGGCAGGCGGGATTACATCCTTGTTGCTAATTTCGCTATGAAGCCTGCTTCCTGTTATAACTGCAACGTGTGGTAAGTGCGACAATATAGGTTCTTTTCCACATTAAAGTTAGGAGTCCGGTAAACATTCTAAATGTCTTAAAACTGCAGCTTTTTTCTCCTGAGACTGACATTTCAAACCCCTGTTTAAGTTTTAGAACGATAATGTGGATATGTTTCTTCTTTTACACTTGCGTTGATATGCGGTTATAATTTGGTTTTCCCAAGTCAACGCGGGATTGTTTGCCCGGGAGTGTATTTGCACTCGCATGGTTCGACTTATTCTGGCCACGACTGAGACTAATTCGCAGCGGGGAAAAGAAACAATGAAGCGGATCGTTAACGAGATATGGACATGTAATTAACACAAACCGTCACACACAAAAACCAACTAAGCAAGATACCAAGACTCGTAGAAAGGTTCATGCACTTCTAGATGTTCTCACACAATAAACAGTTATAAAAAACAGTAAAGTCCGGGGCCGGTCACAATTACGTGGCATGCGTCGGTGCAGCTGTGCGGGGCGGCGTTGCGACGGCCAGTCAGCTGCAGGGCGTCGGTCGCGTGAGGATAACACGCTGCTTGCTTCTTGAGAATCATCCGCAGCTCCTCCAAGGTGTCGCAGGAGGGGAATAGGAAGGGCTTGCCTTCAGCACCATGTCACCAGGACCTACGAACACCGAAGGCTGGAGGTAGGACAGAGGCCGGATCGTCGCTGAAGTCATGAAACTCGGGCCCGCAGCCCGACAGCTTCGCTTCCCCGCCCGGCGCTCCTGAAGTCTTGAGGTTCGGCCCCGGATCCCGACAACCTCGCTTTGTCCACTCCGCACACCGGCCTTCCTTCCTTCTCTTCTCCTGCTCACTCTTCCGGCACCCATGTGTCTTCGTGATTGGCTGTTGGCCGAGATGCCGCGTCAGGCGAGCTCGCGCCGAATCCCACCATTCTTTTTTTTCTTCTTTTATAGTCACTGGCCGTCCGCCGCACCAGACACACGCACATAAGTCTTTGTACATGACATATGCTATGAATGCACATTTGTTTTGAGCCTTACCATGTTCGCAGAAAATGTGATGATGATCGACTAGGTATGCAAAATGTTTATTTTAGTAGGATGGCTTGATTGTAACATCAGAAGTCTGCGTACATGCACCACCAGGGATGGATCACCACGAGAACATGAAATCGGGGAAAAAATCAAGAATTATGTTCTGGATTACTGCAGTTATACATTGTGTTCATAAAGTATTATGGGTTGCCTTGCACGCTACACGCTTCGCTGACTGAATGAAACTAGCGAGTGCACATAACAGCACTGTTCAGGGCAAATGAATGAAAGTGTGCCACACTTTCGTTCCTTCATTTTAGTGCCTGATGTGTAAGCCACAGAGCCATGGATCTCAACAGTGATAACTGGAAGCCCTCTTAACATTATGTCGGCTAATACCTCGCATCTCTCAACTAAAATGTTACGAAGGTAAGTGCCAGCTTTCTGAAATGGCATTCCCACAGCCGCGTTTTTACGCGCGACAGTGACTCTAATCAGACCATAAATAACGCGTTTTATAGTTGCACATTACAGGTTGACTATTCAAGTCGTCTTTAGAAGTGCCGATTACTACACATGTCTGAAAAGTAAGCCCTAGGAGTGCCAATCTTTTGTAGAGTGAACCTCAATGCTCTCCATGAAGGCTGCCCGCTCGACTCACCTAAAATAAAAGATGTGTTCTATTACGAATAATCGGGAGGTGATTTACGAGTTTCTTCAACACGACTTCAAGATGATAGATCGCGTTCATTTACAAGATGATGAATGCGAAGGTATCGCTCAGTGAAAACAGTCCACGGTGCCGCACCCACTCCAGCCCAGCTTCGTTCTTCTCTTCAAGCGAACTCGCCTCGCACGTTTCAATATTCTCTCTGTGCTGGCAGTGGCACGACCGCTACGTAGGTATAGGTAGTAAAATTTATTGAGGTCCGGAAGAATCTTCATCCCGTTTTCATAGAGGCAAGACTGCGGGCCGCTCCCGCGTTGGGACGGGAAGGCCAAGCCTCACCGCCGCACAGTGTGCCTTCTGGACAGCCCGGAGTTGATCAATTCATTCGTGGCTCTTTTGAAATAATAAAGGTGCGGCCTGCTGCGTCGCTCGCCGCCAGTGGGCAAGCGCGTCTCGGCGGAGTTGACAGATGCGACCGCTGTTTTTCCTGGGCTCGAAAAAAAGAGAAGTTTCTTGGGCTGTGCGTTCTATTTTTGCATGTACGGTGGATAACCGGGAAACACAGTCGGGACCGCAGTCGGAAGCAACAGCCTAATCTTCGTGTTCTGTTTATAGCCATTCTCAGTAAAATGTAATGAACATACCAGCGACCTGTCGCTTGGTTCCCACTTGCTTCCTTTCCCTGACGCCCCTTTTCGAGAAATATTCTTCAGCCACGCTTCCCGACGCTGTAGATCGCAGGGGAATTCCTGGTACTTCATAGTTGCACCTCTTCTCGCGTTCGAGTTGCACAGCAGCCCACAACAGCTTCGCGGCATCACACCGCTAGAAAAAACCGTCTGCCAGCAATGACGTCACACGGCGTACAGCTGGCGCGCCGGGTGTTTGCCCGGCGTTTGCGCTAGGCGTTTCATCGTTTGCGCTGGGCGTTTGCCAGTGTGGTATAGCCATGGAGAAGGAGAGCGAAAGTGCTGCTCAGCGGCGCAGAAGAGCGGGGAAGCTTAACTCATCGGATCCCGAAGTAGTTGCCTGGCAATTAGCGGTTGAGCGTAGGAAGAACGAACAGAAGAAGGCTGAACGTGCTGTGGAGACACCGGAGCAAAGGGAGGAACGTCTAGCAAAGTGGCATCACCAGGAGGCTGAGCGACGTGTCCGACCATCTCAGCAGCAGCAGCAGCAACAAGACGCCGTCGATGACGTCAAGGCTCGCCAATTGACTGACTATACGGTGAAACTTAGCGAAAGCGCCAGTGCGACTCAGACCTTCGAGACAAACAATTCGTTTCGATATGTGTGTGACGTGTGTGAAAGACTGTGGCAGAGGAAAGACTTGACGCCGGTAAGTAGTACCATGCGTGAAACGTTGTTTAGCGGCGCCGCCTGAGTGGGGTGAAACCGTGGCGCGGGTTTGTACAACGTGCAAGAACTTTCTCGTTAAGCAGAAGATTCCACTCTTCAGCGTTACCAATGGGTATCGTTACCCACCCATGCCACCAGGTCTACCAGTTCTGAACGATGTGACCGACTTAGTTCGCGCTACGTATATCCTGGCATAGCCGAGCTAAGCCACTGCTAATTTTTCGGCAAACGGCAAACAGTATGTCAGAGGCTGCCGTAAATGTCAACGGCGAAAGCCACCGTCCCTGAAGCCCGTCGGGCTCCAATTGAACACATTTGACCAAGTCGGCTTGAACATTCTCGCGCTTTTTAACGCGATAGCGTTTAGGGTCTCGTGTCGCAGAAAATCCGGCGTCGGCAACCGGCGTGTGCTCTCTTTGATGCTGAATTTGATCTTCTGGATGTGGCTATCGGGGCTCAGATTGCGAAGGAAAATAATTGATTGCGGTTTGTGGCGCTTGGTTGGCTGTATTGCGCATGCGTTGTTGGCTTGCTTTCACCTTTGATATGTTTTCCCCTTCATTTCCCATGCCTCACTCTGGCATTTATAAGGTGTGCTATCCTTGCCAATAAAACCAGTTAGTCAGCGCTAGTGTGTATTATTGGCCAAAAAAGTTTACGGACCAAGGGATCTGACAAACAGTTGAATATCTCCGCAGCCTCAAAACGCCAGCCTGGTATTCCCATTTCCAGCCTCTACTGGCATATGCGAACAACATTCGGATGTACGGTTTTACAGGCTACATTTAAAGGCTGCTCGGATATTTAGCATTTTCTGAGATCCTGTGGTCCGTAAACTTTTTTGGCCGATAGTACGTGTCTCCCTTCTTGTGGTGGTCTGTTTGCGCTGTTACCCACATGTTTAAAGATGAACCAACTCGCCCAAAAAGAAGTATTGATGCTCCACGGTTGCGGCTTACTAAAGGTGTACCTATAGTGCATGAATGATTGCACACGTCACGTGGTCACAGAGACGCGCCCGTGCCACTGCTCGCGCGTTCATCGTCGTCTTCCACAGCTGGCTCTGATCATGCTAGCGTTAGGGAATCTAATGAATATGTGTGGCCAATTTCGCTAACCGCTGCTGCAACTGTCCGTGTTTCCGGCACTTCGAGATGTACGGCTTTCCTCGAGGATACAGAAATTTGCGCATCCGACAGCGTTATATCGCTAACCTTCAAAGAAAGCCCCGGTACGTCGGCAAGAGTGACTACCGCTCGTTAAACAATGATAAAGAGAGTATCGCCGCTTCCTGACATAGTAGGTTTCGCGCACAGTATCTGCACACATCTACCCCAACTGGCACGTAAACTTACGCCTACTGTGTCTCCAACGTGTCAATAATAAGAGAATGTGCGCAAACTTGAATATATGCGCGCTGTACATTGTTACGGGAAGGAAGAGGCGTACTAGTATTTACAGATGGGTTTTAATGGCTGCGTAGAGAAGCGAAAACAAAAATCTTCTTCGTCGTCTCCCAGGACGCCAATCATGTCCTCTTACTTCCACATTACATACTGTGACATTACCCCCGTCGGAAGAAGCACCTTACTGGTGCGACTCACTGGTGCCAGGAAGGAATGGTTTGTGGCGGCTGACGTGGATGATGTCAGATAGCGGTGAAGGAACGGTATGCCATCCAGTGGAGACACTTCATATGTGACAGGCGTCACATAGCCGAGGATGCGATAAGGGCTGTAGTATCTCGAGAGAAGTTTCTCCGAAAGATACATCGCGACCATGTCAGTTTTGAAGCGAGAGCTACATTGGCCGTATTCTCGCCGTTTCGCTGTGGGCGGTGGCCGCACCGAAAGCTGAGCTGTTGCCTAGCAACCGCCGCAGCTGGCAGCGCTGCTCGCCGCGCCATCTAGCATGACGTCAGAAGAGGGGCCGGTGAAACCGCGTTGCAAAAAAGTTGTCGCGGTTTCACCTGAAAGGCGAAGCATCAATTGCGATAGCAAATTTGTTGAGAGCTATACGGAGTAATGATATTAGCTTTATCAGCTGCATAAACTTGGACATGCAGCAGCACCAGCAACAAGCAGAACTGTTGTCGACGCCGTCGGCGTTTTGCCCGCGTTCGCTCAAAATGCGTGTGGCGTTGGTGACTGTTGCCGGAGCCTCTGATATAAATAGGCACTTGGTGCCGCAGCTAAACGTCGCCTCCCTTCCCTCCCCCTCCCCCCCCCCTCCCACACGGCCTCTGGCGCGTCGGAAGAAGGCGCGTTTGCTCTACATATATGGTGATTGTAAAGGAGGAGAGAGACGCCTACTTCTGCAGCCCTTAAGGGAGCACGGCGCTGAACGCGCGTTTGTTCTCCGCCGTGCGTTCACTCCCCGTGAAAGCGCGCGCCCCTCGCTCCCTTTCACTCGCACATACAGCGTTCGGCGCGCGGCGACGATTTCATCTCCATTGACGTCATACGGAACCTCACGGCGACGGCGACGCCGACGGCAGAAATCTGCTTCTTAGTGTCCATATAATTGCTACCGCAATAAAAGAAAATAGTGATACGCCTTCGAGGCGAAGCCCAGCCCCTGCACGGATTTGTTGTGAAAACAGTCGCACCCAGGCATAGAGCATGTTCCTAGCCCCTAGTGGCGTAAAACCAAATACCTAGACTGATCTAGGGAGCGTGTGGCTTAGCGCTTCGGCCCTCGGCAAAAAAAAACATCCCATATCCACGGGGGGAATGATGATGAGTGGGCGAAGCTCCGGAGGGAATCATCGGTAAACCGTGAATCTTCCGTGTAATTCGCGCAGTATCGCCCCACTAAATCGAATGATTCACTTCCACCAATGACACGCGCCATATGTGACGTCATTCCTATTTTATAACGGCGCCCTTCATTATAATTGCACCATCTCCCGCTCAAGGGGACGCTAGCACAAACGCGTTAGAAACGTGCAGTACTCTCTAGTAAGGGGGAGAGGCCACAGCGTCTTACGCAGCCGTTTACACATGCCGGAACGAGCACCGCGTTTGCCGACGCCATCACATGACTGCTGAGAGAGTATAACCCCCGTATTCATAAACGCTCCTCGACTTGAACTTGACTTGCCACCGCCTTCAACGCGTTTCGAACGCGCTGCCCAAGGCGGTGGCAAGTCAAGTTCAAGTCGAGGAGCGTTTATGAATACGGGGGTAAGGCGGAGAGGCCACAGCGTCTTACACCAGCTTCTTACACGGGCCGTAACGCGCTAGCACAAACGCGTTAGAAACGCGCCATCTTTCGTTAATGTTGGGTATTTATTGTCATCGTGGTGCATGTGTCCATGTGCGCTTCAATTTTAGCGTATACGCGTACGCACAAGTTGGGCGGTCGTTTTTAACGAATATTGTGATTGTGATTCTGTTTTGTTATTCTCGGTGAATTTATATATGTCTGTGTGTGCCAAAGACCGGCAATAAAGGAAAAAAATGTCACAGTTTCGCCCTAAGGGCGAAGCAATGAATGCGATAGCAACACAGCAATGTCATACGAAGTAAGGTGAGCGGCTTTGGTAGCAACAACACGCAGAACTGTTGTCGACGCCATCGGCGTTTTGCCCGCGTTAGCTCAAAATGCGTGCGGCGTTGGTGACTGTTGCTGGAGCCTCTGATATAAATAGGCACTTGGTGCCGCAGCTAAACGTCGCCTCCCTTCCCTTCCCCTCCCCCACGGCCTCTCGCGTGTCCGAAGAAGGCGCGTTTGCTCTACATATATGGTGATTGTAAAGGAGAAAAGAGACGCCTAAAATAAAACGGCTGTGGGCGGTGGTCGCTCCGCGAGCTGAGCTGTTGCCTAGCATTCTCCGCAGCTAGCAGCGCCGCTGGTCGCGCCAAACGAAGAGGAGGCAGCGAGCCGAGGTGACGGAGGAAGAACAAGCCGCACGCCTCGAGAAGCTTCGTAAGTACGAAGCAGCCAGGCAAGTGGATTCAGATGAGGATCGCACCCGAAACGTGTTCAAGTCACTGGACGACAACCCCTTATCCTCCCGCCTCACCGACCATCGGGTCGTCTTTGTGGCAATTGAGAAACAACAAGATCAAGACTTTCAAAATAAATGCGTTACACTTTAAAAATGTATAGTCTTTAATGTAAACATAACGAGAGGTAAAACCAAACCTAAACACTCAGACGTACGAAGCTAAATGATAAAGAAGTAACCATAGAGAGAACCAAGCTAAACAATAAGATAAACCGTACCTCTAGCTACGCACACCCAGGCATACCTGAGTTAAGCCGCAGCGAAATTATTGTCCGGTTCAGGCGTTCAGTAAGACCGTTAGTTTGAGGATGGTAGGCTGTAGTAAACTTGTTTTTAGTAGCACAGGATCGAAGTAAGTCGTCGATGACTTTGGCAAGAAAGTATCGTCCGCGATCGGTGAGAAGTTGACGAGGTGCGCCGTGGTGTAAGATAGCGTCGTGAAGCAAGATGTCAGCGTCTTGTGTAGCGCAACTGCTGGGAAAGGCTCTTGTAATGGCATAGCGGGTGGTATAGTCCGTAGCGACGGCAATGCACTTATTTCCGTCGCTTGATATAGGGAATGATCCGAGGAGATCAACGCCAACGCGAAAAAGATGGTCGGTCGGTATATCCAGAGGCTGCAGCAGACCAGCAGGATGTACAGCTGGCCGTTTTAGACGTTGACACGACTCACACGCGGCGAAATAGCGACGAACGGAGCCATTGAGACGGGGCTAGAAAGATCGGTGCCGAATTCGGTCATAGGTCCGAGAGACGCCAGGTGTCCTGCGGTGAGGACGTCGTGCAGTTTCTGGAGTAGAGTCTGCTGAAGATGAGACGGAATGGCGATTAGCAGCACGGGCCCGTCTGGGTGCACGTTGCGGTGATACAGGGTTGTCATTTGGTAGCACGAACATGTGAAGCAATGTGTCAGACGGGTCAGAGAACAGGCGTTCGATAAGCTGCCGTAACGATTCATCGCGTCGTGCAGCCCCAATGCCTTTCAAGGCAGAAAGCGAGAGAACGCAGATCGGTGCGGTATCCACTAAATCATTCAGTGCATCGACGGGGTGACGAGACAGGAAATCGGCGTGCTGATGTAAACGACCCGACTTGTTGACCACAGTGTATGTGTATTCCTGAAGGCGTAGGGCCCAACGACCGAGGCGTCCCGGTGGGATCCTTGAGGGAAGAAAGCCAACAATGGGCGTGGTGATCGGTTATAACCGTAAATGGTCGACCATATATGTGGGCTTGGAACTTGCCCACAGCCAAATGAGGGCGAAGCATTCGCGCTCGGTAATCGAATAATTGCACTCGGATTGGGAAAGGAGGCGGCTGGCGTGGGCGATAACGCGGTTGTGCCCACGTTGGCGTTGGGCTATAATTGCGCTGCTGCCGTATTCACTAGCTTTAGTGCGAATTTCTGGCGGAGCAGATGCGTCAAAATGGGCGAGAACAGGAGGTGTGGTGAGTAGCGTGATGAGGCGCGAGAAAGAAGTTGTTTTTTCACAGCCCCAGCAGAAAGGGAACGTCTTTCTTGAGGAGGTCAGTCAGGGGACGAGCAACATGCGCGAAATTTTTCACAAATCGGCGGAAGTAAGAGGCTGATAAAGCTGCGAATATTTTTGGCAGCGGTTGGTACAGGGACAACTCTGCACTGCACGAACTTTAGCGGGGTCGGGGCGAATGCCTGACGAATCGATGAGATGTCCGAACATGGTTATTTGGCTGTGACCGAAGTGGCACTTGGACGAGTTGAGCTGCAGGCCAGCGGCGCAAAAAACAGAAAGAACAGATGAAAGTCGTTTAAGATGGACCGCAAAACTTGGAGAGAAAATGATGACGTCATCCAAGTAGCACAAACAGATGGACCATTTCAAGTCACGCAAGAGCATCTCCATCATACGTTCAAAGGTCACCGGGGCATTGCACAAGCTGAAAGGCATTAGCCTAAACTAATAGAAGCCGTCATGTGTGACGAATTCGGTCCATACGGTCCATTTAATCTACGGCAATTTGCCAATATCCGGAGCGAAGGTCTATTGATGAAAAATAAGTGGCACCGTGGAGACAATCCAGAGCATCATCGGTCCGTGGAAGTGTGTAGACATCTTTCTTAGTGATCTGGTTTAGATGACGATAGTCCACGCAGAATTGCCAGCTGTTGTCCTTTTTGACGAGAACAACAGGGGAAGCCCACGGGCTAGAAGAGTGTTAAATTATCCCTTTCGCAAGCATTTTGTCAACTTCGGTCTGGATAACTTCTCGCTCAGAGGGCGACACCCGCCATTGGCGTCGGCGAACAGGTGCAGCATCGCCGGTATTTATAAGATGCTTCAACACCATAGTTTGACCCAAAGAGCGATCGTTCGGGCGAAAATGTAGGCGTAGGACTCGAGGAGGTCACGAAGCGCTGCCGCGGATTGGGGTGCGAGGTACAGCGCAATCATCTTTGCAATGTCATCTAGCGGGGCAGATCCAGAAAGCGCAGAACGAGCACTGGTCGAAGATGTCATAACAGATAGAGCTGAAGTATGGCACTCGCGGGACGGTGACAACGTGGCAAGCGACATCCCTCGAGGAAGTACCTGAGGGCACTGGCCGAAATTTAGGATGGCAAGACAGGTCTGGTTGGCCGCTACAGAAATGACGTAGTTTCGGAAAGAGACATTGTGGGAAAGCACGACTGAAGTCGTGGGAATGAGGACATAGTCTCCGTCAGGAACAGCTGGACAGCCGAAAACCGGGATGCCGGTCGCTGCTTAGGTGAGAAGAATAAAATCCGCAGAACAATGCTGAGTTGGGGCTTGAGCAGGAAGGCCAATGGAAAGGGCTAGGCGAAGTTGGACAATACCGGCTGAACAGTCAATCAGAGCAGAATGGGTGGTCAAAAAGTCGAGTCCGAGGATCACATTTTGGACGGACGTGTGGCGGCCGGCGACACTGACACGCACAGCACGCTTTCCGAGCACAGCCAGAGTTCCACCGTCGGCGACCTTTAGCTGTCGAGTCGGAGCAGGAGTAAGGACTTTCTTCAGGCGCATTAAGGTCGGCACTCATGATGGAAACTTGCGCTCCAGTGTCGATGAATGCTTTAACAGGCAACCCATCCACATCCACGCTAAGAAGGTTCCGATCAGTAGGCAGGGTCAACGGAGGAATTTCCGGCCGGGGTGCTAGAGCAGCGTCACCTCCGGAGCTGCCCCAGTCTGTTTCCCATCGGAGAGCGGCGGCGGTAAGCAGCGGACAGGGAACGACGCAGCTTTGGTGAACGGGAGCGGCTACTGTGCGGTGATGGTGAGCGGTTAGTCGCAGTGGCTCGAGCGTTGTCAGGTGCATCTTCGAACTCGGTGGAGGGCGCAGGCGGGCGAGAACTCAGTGGGGACGGCGGTAGGCGGGAAAGCTTGGTCGAGAGAGGGCCGGCTAGGAACTTCAGCAGTGGCGAGAGATGTGGCCCACACGTCCACAATAAAAGCAGATGGGTCGATCATCATGTGTGCGCCATTCGGCCGGGTTGCGATAGCTCAGGTAAGGACCGCACTGGTTCCGGAGAACAGGGGCAGAGGCAGCTAACGAAGCGAAGTCAGGATGGTTGGCGGAGCATATGGATTGCTGACCCACATCAGAAAATTCTTGGCGAATGACCGATTGAATGAGGGACACGAGCGCGCGGGAATCGTCCAAGCACTGCGTCACTTCTGTGGCTGGAGACTTTGCTTCAATTTCTCGCCGGACTATATGTACGACGTTCTCAGAGGGGGCGGGCTCACACGGAAGACAAAGGTCTTCACACGTCGATGAAGTAGCGGCGTTGGGTAGACGCGTGAACTGCTGAACTATGCGGCGGCTTTTCGCTTCTTCCAAGCGGCGACATTTGTTAATGATCTCATTGACTGTTGTGGTGTTCTTATACACGAGAACGTTAAACGCGTCGTCCGCTATGCCTTTTAAAACGTGATTGACCTTGTCTACATCTGTCATGTTTTATCCACCTTTCGGCAAAGAGCCAAGACGTCCTGGATGTACGCCACGTAAGATTCAGTGGACGTCTGTGCCAAGGTCCTGACTCCTGAGCAGCACGATGGTGGCCGATGGGCTTGCCGAACAAATCACGAAGCTTCTGTTGCACCGCTCCCAACTTGTAATCTCTTCTTCATGTGTCTCCAACCAGACCCGTGCCGTTTTTTTTTTGAGGTAGTATATTGTGTTGGCCAGCATAAGCGTGTTATCCCACCTGTTGTGGGTGCAGACCCGTTCGCAATTTACCAACCAGTCATCGACGTCAACGTTGTCAATCCCAGAAAACATGCCAGGGTCGCGGGGCTGGGATAGTATGACCGTCGGTGGCGTCGACGGGGCCACGGTTGAAGACTCCCCTTCGGATGACATGGCGGCCAGGTTACGTCCGCTGCGGAGCTCCATCTTGCGCAATTGACTACCCCGCACCTCCACCAGTAATGTTAGGGGAAAGAAGAAGCGTACTAATATTTACATATGGGTTTTAATGGCTGCGTAGAGAAGCGAAAACCAAAATCTTCTTCGTTATCTCCCAGGGCACCAACAATGTCCTCTTCCTTCCACATTACATACTGTTACAATATGCACAATAAATGACGGTACTACACCGATAGCGCACGAATGGTCGAAGCTGACTGTTTCGTGACGGTCCGCAAGATTAAGCCAGTTACTAGCGATAATATGTCTGTGCTACAAGGTATTACAATGTACGGAACAGCTACATTTCATGCCTTGTGCGCAACACGAACAAATCTAACGGAACTGCATGAGCACATCCGCGAGCGATTAGGCAGAAAATAATCAGATAGTGACCGTACTGAGGAACTTTACTGAGTCAGAAGCCTGACAAGCCACTGCTTCAAAATATTTGCCAAATAAAGGAATAGCAAAACACGCTAATCCTGATTCAATTCATGAGTGGAAAGTTGGAATAGATTGTAATACATATTTAGCCCCGCTTTTAGAGCAAGCACCATATACGCTGCTCGGGCCGTTTGGACGTAGCTTAACCACCTCCGAAAGCGCTTTTTCATGTTCTCTGAAGCTGTGGTCAAAGCTTCGTCTCGTTCACCCAGTCACCTGTCTACGATATCTCGCGAAACAGAGCTTTCCTTAGCCGCACCGGGCGTTATGTACATACATTTTAAGCACGGAGGCAGCAGAGGCAGCTGAGGCAAGCAATGGACGCGTCACCACGTGATCAAACATGGCAGCGCCCACGCGATCGCCGCGAGAAGGTTCAAAAGATGTCACTGTTGGCTATGTGCCAGCATCTGCCTTGAGCACGTATTTTCACTTTCTTAGACAACTTCTTCTGCATCGAGCCGATGCTATTTCCGAGGAAGGGGCATAATGCCACCGGCAGTAGTGGGCACAGTGCAAGAGAAGGGTCAGGTGAGAACGAGAAGAAAAGTGCGCGTGCTACACGCCCTCCAATTTTCTCGAAAGCTAGGTCCCACCGACCTGTTCTTTTTCTTTTTTTTTCGGGAGGCATCTTCTATCAGTTAACGCCGCCATTTTCTTTTTATACGTGACAATGTCTACACGGATATGCGCCGAGGTAATGACTGACCCAGCTGTCACGCCAACCCCGAATATTAAGTAAAGAAAGCATCGTCTTAAGAAAGACGCGCAATAACGTCGGTTTATTATTCTAATTCTGTGACGCTATTCAAGGAAAGCTTGCTGTATGATATACACAGTTGCACTGACTGCGAGAAAGATCAATGGAGATTTACCGGTAAAAATACGAGAGAAATGCGCTAAGATTACATCGCACCTTTTCAAGCGAAGCTTGGCTCGCAAGTTTCGGTGGCGTTGTTGTCACGCAAAAACTCATGTGAGGCGCATACCCGCAATGCTTATCATGGATGGGAAGGCGCGCGTGGTGCGTTCCGCCTAGGAGCAGGCTGCGTTTGTGCAACGGCACAGTGAACGCGCTCGGGAAAGGGCTCGTCGTCGACGTGCCGATTCTAGCGCGAAGGCTTCTGAAGCCCAGGCGAAACGTCAGTGAAGAGCCGTAGACACCGAGTTGCAGGGAGCGCGATCTTGAGGCCAAACGTCAGCGTCGTCTTACCCTCCAGGACCCCGACAGACCTCTCCCTGCGACCTCCAATTACACCTGTCTTGCGCTAGATGATTCCAATTTCCACCGGCAAATTTCCTAAGTCATCACCCCACACAGTTTTCTGCCGTCCGCGACTGAGCTTCCCTTCTCTTGGCACACATTCTGTAACTCTAATGGTCCACGGGTTATCTACCCTGCGTAGTACATGGCCTGCCCAGCTCTATTTTTTCTCCTAATGTCGACTAAATATCTGCTAGGATCGTTTGCTCTCTGCTCCACACCGCTCTCTTCCTCTCTCCTAAAGTTACACCTATCATTTGCCGTTCCACCGATTTTTGCGCGGTCCTTAACTTGTTCGTCAGCTTCTTTGTTAACCTCCAAGTTTCTGCCCCATATGTTAACACCGGTAGGATGCAGTGATTGTACGTTTCTTTTAAACGACAATGGTGAGCACCCAGTCAGGATTTGGCAGTGCCTGCCATATGCACTCCAGCCCAATCTTATTCTTCTGTAAATTTCCTTCTCATGATCAGGGTTCCCTGTGACATTAGATAAACGTACTCCTATCTACACTCTAGAGGCTGACTGGCGACCATGAATTATTGTTCTCTTGCCAGGCTGCTGAAGATTATCTTTGTCTTCTGCATAATAATCTTCAGGCCCACTCTTACAGTTTCTCGGTCAAGGTCCTCAAGCATTTGTTGTAATTCGACCCCAGTGTTGCTGAACAGGACAATGTCATCTTCAAACCGAAAGTTGCTGAGGTATTCACCATTGATCCTGACTCCCAAGCGTTCCCAGTCTAAGAGCTTGAATACTTCTTCTAAGCATGTAGTGAATAGCATTGGAGAGATTGTGTCTCCTTGCCTGAACCCTTTCATAGATATATATATATATATATATATATATATATATATTTGCAGATATAATTTAGAAATTATTCGTAGAAATAATGTCACAATGGTGGAGTTGTGGTAAATGAAAACTTAATTATTGTATGCCAACATTTCGCCATTATACATATACGGTGCCCCACATAACTTGAGTCAAACTATAAAAATATGGGAATGCGACGTAGCTGGACAGAACCAAGGTAATGTTCTTTGGCATCGCTTGGAGATACTCAGATAATTTTTTTGCATTTCGCCTATTTAGATAATTCGTCCTGATGAAATAATCATCTTCTCAATTATTATAGTTAGATGAAAAGTGTCAACGAGAAGATTGTAGAGAAACATGAAAACTCTCGATACATCTTCCTGTTAGTCAATACGTGCTACATAAAAATGTTTTTCCGGGTGTGAAAGATGCCCGCAAATACACGCAAACTGCCTCGAGGGGCCAGTCGCGCGGCAGTTTTGCGCGAATATATATATATATATATATATATATATATATATATATATATATATATATATATAGATAACCACCTCCACTCCGCCCCTTCTGAGGAACTTTTGTGTTCTCAATGATTACGCGCCACGACGACAAAGATAGCGAGGGTCGTGGTGCATGATGATGATTTATACAGATGAGGGAGATGCGAAGCTCACTATATATATATATATATATATATATATATATACAGTGACGCAGCAGTTATTACGGCGTTTATTACGCGTCGGAGGTGGTGCGAAACAACCACGCCCAAAGCACAGCTCCCATTCAAGAGAAAGCCCCACAAGCGATGATGAAGAGGAACCCAATGTGAACTCCACGTGATCATGATCATGTACAGATGACAATGAAAAGCGTAATAAATGCCCACACTAATTTCTCGCGCGCAAGAGCGGTCATCCTGGCCGCAATTCAAGGGTGTTTTGTTTTCGTCGGGGGAAACCGCAGACGAAGGAAGAAGGCGTAAGCAAACCAAACGTGGTTTATTACATGACGGCTTGTAGTGAAATGCAGCTCGGTGGCCACATGCCTGGGTTGATATTACAAGCTGTCGCGTAGTCGCGCCGCCGCTATCGCTCTAGCGGCGGTTATTACACGACACTCCTCCTCCCTTTTATTTTACAGGGTGCGCTTGTATCTTCATACAAAAGTTAAAGAACGGGCTTCGTTTCGCTCGAGTGGACGGCGCTGTCTTGACGGGTAGCGCCTTTGCCGGGCTGATGTCTCTGATGGAGGAGCGGGCGCTGGAGGGACAGACTCCACGGACACCGGCTCTTCTGACGTTGGCTGGTCACCAGTCTGACTTTGAGGGAAGGCCAGGAACCCCTCCGGGAAGTGTGAGTCGGATGCCCTTGGTGTCACCATAGGGCCTGCGCCAGCCAGCAACTCGTCGAGATGTCGACGCCAGATGAACTTGCCTCGGGGTGTGGTTACCATGACTTTCTAAGAAACTGACTGGCCCAGTCTTTCTCAGAACGGTTCCACGAACCCACTTTGTTGAGCCTCTGTAATTGCGAACTAGAACACTGTCATTAACACAATACCAGTTTCTGTTGCTCCTCCGCTACTGCATTTGGGTGAACTGACTGCGCATCACCTTCCCCTCCACTGTAGGCGTCACTGCATCCAGCCTGGTGCGCAATCTTCTACCCATCAACAGGTTAGCTGGAGATTCTCCAGTGGTAGAGTAAGGCGTATTTTGGTACGCCAATAAGAAGTTGTGAAGTGTTTCTCCGACAAACTCACCCAGACTTGACTTGCGTAGAGCAGACTTGAACGTTTGCACGAAACGCTCCGCCAGACAATTTGTGCTTGGGTGATAAGGGGCGTATATCTTGCCTTGTCCTATGCCAAGCTTTCTTCTTACTCATTTAATGCTGCGTCCATATTCTACGGCTTCCTCAATCTTTCCCACGTTATAATTTCGGAGATCCCTTACTTTCTTCTTGTTGATCAGTTTTGACAGTTCAGCAAATTCTATCTGATCTCTTGAGTTGGACATGTTCATGTTTTGTCGTTTCTTTATTAGGTCCTTTGTTTTTTGGAAGAGCTTACCTACTGGTTGCCTCGGTGCCTTACCTCCCACTTCAATTGCTGCTTCTGAGATCAACCTAGTTACGGTTTCATTCATTACATCTATGTCGTATTTATCTTTCTGTTCTAAAGCTGCATAGTTGTTTGCGAGCACCAGCTTGAATTCGTCTGGTTTTACCATTACTGCCTCTTGGTTGGCCTGTTTTCTATTGACTAATTTCACTCTTCCTCTCTTCGAATTGAGAGAAATCCTAGACCTCACTAACCTATGGTCACTGCACTTTACCTTACCTAACACTTCTACATCCTGCACTATGCTTGGATTGGCAGAGAGTATGAAATCTATTTCATTCCTTATTTCTCCATTAGGGCTTTTCCAGGTCCACTTCCTGTTGCTGCACTTCCTGAAGAAAATACTCATTATTCGGAGCCTATTCCTTTCCGCGAATTCTACTAACATCTCTCCTCTTGCATTCCTACAATCGATGCCGAAGTGGCCAATTGCTTGCTCACCAAACTGCTTTTTCCCCACTTTTGCATTGAAGTCGCCCATGACTACAGTACACTCAGTTTGCACCTTTCTCATTGCTAATTCAACATCTTCATAAAACTGTTCCATTTCTTCATCATCGTGACTAGAGGTTGGGGCGTAAGCTTGTACTACCTTCATTTTGTAACTCCTATTCAGCTTTATTACGACGACTGCTGTCCTCTCATTAATTCTGTAGAATTCATCAATGTTGCCCGCTATGTTCTTATGGACTAGAAATCCTACCCCGGATTCTCTCTTATCTGGAAGACCTCTGCAGCAGAGCACGTGGCCGTTAGTCAGCACTGTGTAAGCCTTACCAGTTCTTCTAACCTCCCTCAGGCCAATAATAATCGAGAGATCTGCGGAGTACAATCAACCTCTCTATATGATGATGATGATATTTGGTGTTTTGTGGCGCAAGGGCCAAATTTGGCCAAAGAGCGCCAAGACAATGAATGGTATGTTTGCCAAGATCAGCGAGTTTCGATGATAGGATGCTATGTGGCTGTAAAGGGGCCTAAGAACAAATCGCGGTATATGAGTGTAAAACATACATCGAATAGAATTAGGACAGTGACGTGTGGAGTGATCTGTGGGTCGTGAATGTATGAGAAGTGGTCATGGTGCTAAAATTTAAGGCTATAAAAGTAGCACGACGCCTACCGAAGACCTTTGTGGCCAAAGACTACGAGGCACGTGCTTTCTTTAATAAAATACCGCAGCAGCGGCCTCTCCAGAGAGGCCGTGCTACAAGTCACCTGGATATATAACACGAAAGTTCTGTATATCTTTTAAAAACGCGATGATGGATTGGTATTTAAAAATAGGTTCGTTGCCCAAAAACATACAAGGATGTAATGAGAGATTTTGCCGTGATGGCAATGGAAAATGTATTTTCCTCTGAGGCTCCAGTTCAGGGCACTGCAAAAGGACATGAAGTACACCGAGTGGCTCGCCACATTCATCACAGACAGGGGGATAGCCACCGGACAATAAGTATGCGTGTGTACTGTGTGTCCTATCCTGAGTCTGCAAAGTGTAACCTGTGTGCGGCGTGTCTTTGATTCTAGTGGCCAATGAGCGAGATGAGGCTTGATAGTGTGTAATTTGTTGCCCGTTTATCTGTCCCACTGACGTTGCCAGTAGGCCCTGACCTTTTTCTTAATAAAGGGTTTTAGGTCCATTACAGGGATGGCTATGGGTGTAGTGGCAGCGTCTGTATGAACTGATGTGGCTAGCTTGTCGGCCAACTCATTCCCTTCGATCTCGCGGTGCCCTGGCACCCAGCAGAGCACAATTTGGTGCTTGGATGCATACGCGGTGCAACTAAGGGAATAAAGAGTTATAATTACGGGGTTTCTGTGCCTACTTGAAGTGTTTAAACATTTCAACACGCTCAAAGAGTCAGTGTAAATGACTGCCTTGCGTATGTCTAGATGTTTGATGTGTTTAAGCGCCACCAGGATGGCGTAGGCCTCCGCTGTAAAGATGGTTGTGTTTGGGTGTAGAACTCCCGCAGCAGAAAAGGACGGACCGACCGCCGCGTAAGACACGCCAGCGTGTGACTTTGAAGCGTCAGTAAAATATTCTGGACAAGAGTATTTGTGCTGCAATTCGAGGAAGTGCATACGGATATGTGCGACCGGGGAATGCTTTGTGACCTCAATGAAGGACAGATCACAGTCAATCAGCTGCCACTGCCATGGCGGCAGCTCTACAGGAGGGGGCATGACATCGTGCTCATGGAGAGACGCATCCATTTCCTCGGCAAGACTTCTTACTCGCAGTGCGTAGGGCTTTCTCACGGAAGGGCGGTTCAGAAAGGTTTGGGCATTGGACAGATCGTTTATACTTGTGTGGGCAGGGTGCTTATTGTTTGAGTTCACTTTTAGGAAATATACAAAGGATAAGTAAGTTATCTATAGATGTAGCGACCATTCATTTGATTCGGCATAAAGGCTTTCTACGGGGCTTGTTCTGAACGCACCCGTAGAGAGGCGGATACCCAGATGGTGGACAGGGTCTAACATCTTCAAGGCGCTCGGCGTCGTAGAGTGATATATAATGGAACCGTAGTCTATACGTGATCGAATGAGGCTCTTATATAGATTCAATAGACATCTTGGGTCACTACCCCACGTAGTGCGAGACAACACTTTCAAGATGCTCATTGTCTTCAGGCACTTGTTTCTTAAATACTTTAGATGTGGGATAAACGTTAACTTCGCGTCCAGAATTAGGCCTAGGAATTTGTGTTCAGTTTTTACAGGTAGACTCTCACCCTGTATCTCGATGTTGGGATCAGGGTGCAGACCTCTCTTTCTGGAGAAGAGGACGCATGTGGACTTTTGTGGGTTAAGCCTAAAACCATTCTCGTCTGCCCACTTAGACAGTTTGTTCAGTCCAAGCTGAACCTGCTGCTCACAGATTGCAAGGTTACATGACGTGAAGCCTATCTGTACATCGTCGACATATACTGAATAAAATATGTTGCGTGGAATGTACAGACGCAGAAAGTTCATTTTTATGATAAAAAGGGTGCAACTAAGCACACCACCCTGTGGTACTCCAGTTTCCTGCACATATGGTCTTGATAGGGCATTACCCACACGAACACGGAATCTGCGGTTGGACAGATAACTTTCAATGATATTCAGCATAATGCCACGTATTCCAAAGTGTGCGAGGTTTCTTAGTATTCCGAATCGCCACGTGGTGTCGTTTGCTTTTTCCATATCAAGGAAAACAGACAAGAAGAATTGCTTGTGGACAAAAGCCTCACGAATCTGAGCCTCTAGGCGTATCAGATGGTCAGTGGTGGATCGGCCGTCGCGGAATCCACACTGGTATGGGTCAAGCAGCTTGTTTGATTCTAGGAAATGTATCAGACGGCGGTTTATCATCTTCTCAGAGACTTTGCAGATGCAGCTTGTTAGAGCTATGGGCCGATAACTCGATACGGACGATGGATCCTTGCCCTGCTTCAGGATAGGGATTACTATGGCCTCTTTCCAGGCAGAGGGGATCTCGCCGGAGGTCCATATAGAGTTGTACAGGCAGAGAAGGGTTTTCTTTGTTTCAGAGGACAGGTTTTTCAACATTTCGTAGAGTATGTGGTCAGAGCCTGGGGCAGATTGGTTGCAACAGGTGAGTGATGCTTGCAGCTCTGCTAGGGAGAAAGGTAGGCTATATGGCTCGTTCCCAGTGCTCTTTCGGTCTAGTTTTTGTTTTTCTATTGCTGCTTTGTATTTTGTAAATGCTGGAGAATAGTGTGATGAACTGGACACATGTTCAAAATGTGCACCCAGATGGTTCGCTTGGTCCTCCAGGCTATCTCCCTGCGTATGTACCAGGGGAGGCGGATGTGTTTGTAGTCCTCTTACCCTATTGACCCTGTTCCAAACCTTGGCCTCATCCGTGTATGAATTGATGCTTGATAAGAATGTTTGCCAGCTGCCTCTCCTGGCTTGTCTGCGCGTTCTCCTACCTTGGGATTTGATTTTCTTGAAATTGACAAGGTTTTCAGCAGTAGGAGAATCGCGAAGCTGACTCCATGCTTTGTTTTGCTGCCTACGTGCGTTCCGGCATTGTTCGTTCCACCACGGAACACGGCGTTTGCTAGAAAGTCCACTTGTTTGGGGAATACACTTAAGAGCTGCATCAATTATGAAATTAGTAAAATATTCGACGACACCGTCAGTTCCGAGCGATGAAAGAGCGTACTGGTAAGTGTTTGGAATTTCTTCCAGTCCGCTGCATCGACCTTCCACTGGGGGGCGTGTGGTGGAGATTCGTATTGTCTTGGTGTTCTGAGCAGTATTGGGAAATGGTCGCTCCCGTAAGGGTTTTTTATAACTTCCCATTCAAGTTCAGGAAATATGGATGGAGAAGCTATGCTGAGATCTATAGAAGAAAAAGTTTTGTTTGCAAGACAATAATATGTAGGTTCCTTTTTGTTCAGCAGACACGCACCGGATAAGACGAGAAAGCCTTCAATTAGACGGCCTCGCGCATCGATGCGAGAGTCACCCCACAGACCACTGTGTGCATTTAGATCCCCAAGCACAAGATAAGGTTTCGGCAATTCGTCTATAAAGGACTGAAATTCATGTTTGTGTAAGTGGTAATGTGGGGGTATGTAAAGCGAGCAGAGGGTGACGAGTTTGTTTAGGAGAACAAGTCGAACTGCCACTGCTTGAAGTGGCGTTTGCAGCTTTAAACGTTGACACGCTATGCTTTTGTGAATTATAACGGCAACACCGCCTGAGGATGCAAGAGCATCATCGCGGTCTTTACGAAACGTAACATAATGTCGGAGAAAGTTTGCATGTTCCGATTTTAAGTGAGTTTCCTGTACACACCGCACTTTTGGATTGTGTTGGTAAAGAAGTTCTTGAACATCGTCGAGGTTCCTAAGAAGACCTCTGACGTTCCATTGTATGATTTGTGTATCCATAATGAAAGTAAATTGGTGCTGTGTGTACTAGAAAAGGAAATATTGCTTTAGATTACAAGCCCTTTCCAGGCCCTGTAACGCGGGATTTGTCCTTTCTGAAGCGGTCGAGGGAGCCTCGCCGCTCCTTAGGCACTTGGTGCGCTGTTTGGATGGGTGTAGTGTCCATTGCCTCATGTGGGGCGCCGGACACGCGCTCTTGCGAGCGAGAAATTTCGCGAGAAAGTCTCGCCGCCAGGGACGAGACCTTTGCGCCCACCAGCCCGGAGGTTGATGGGGCTGTCTTTGGGCCTGAGCTGCGCCGGCTGTTGCCAGCGGCAGCAGGGGCCGGAGAGGGTGAGGCAGCCTTGACTGCACCCACCGTGGGCGCTGCTGGCGGTCCTGCCGGTTTGCTACGCGAAGCGCAGGATGTCGCCGTGGACTGACGTGGTGCCGGTAACCCTAGGGTAACCGGGCTTGTTTGCTGGTTGGGTGGGGTAGGCTTAGCTCCTTCCACCCCGGGGGCAGGGGCCACAAGCGGCAACTCGCTGTGTGTGGGCTGGGCTGGTGGCAGAGGCCGATGTGACGCTGCCCCCCGACGCGCCGCATCAGCATAAGATGTGCTGTGAAAAAGTGAGCACCTCTTACGGGCTTCCTTGAAAGAAATATTTTCTTTTACTTTTAGTGTGATTATGTCCTTTTCTTTTTTCCAGTTTGGACAGGAACGTGAGTAGGATGCGTGGTCACCACTGCAGTTCACACAGTGAGGAGTGCCAGTACAGTTGTCGGAGGAGTGGCCCTGTACTCCACACCTTGCACAAGTTATTTGACCACGACAGCTCTGTGAGCCATGGCCGAATCTTTGGCATTGGATGCACCGTCTAGGGTTAGGGACATATGGTCGAACAGTTAACCTAATGTATCCTGTTTCGATGGTTTCAGGCAGAACGCTAGATCTAAATGTGAGGACAAGATGTTTGGTGGGGATTTCTTTGTTGTCCCGTCTGATGATGATGCGTTTTACATTGGTGACATTTTGATCTTTCCACCCTTCCAGGAGTTCTGCTTCTGATAATTCTAGGAGGTCTGCTTCTGATACGACACCACGTGAGCTGTTCATTGATCGGTGTGGTGATACAGAAATTGGTATGTTGCCGAAAGTCACAAGGTTGCCGAGTTTCTCGTACTGTTGTTTCTGACGGACCTCAAGAAGAAGGTCTCCGCTAGCCATTTTGATCACTTTGTAACCTGAGCCTAAAGCTTCCGTCAAAGATTTCGCAACTATGAATGGAGAAATGGATCTGGCCGGTTTTGCAGCGTTTTCACTGTGTACAACATGGTATTTCGGATAGATTTCTTTTGGTCGGTTAGAATACAGGTTAGAATACGGTGCGTCCCCTCTTTAGAGGGTGACGATCAAGTAGGCGGGGAAATGCTGGTGTTCCCATAACGGTTTGTTTTATTTCGGTGGCAATGGCGGCCACCCACCACGGAGCCCAACTAGGGGACGCTGCAGTGCTTAACGCGTAAGGCTGCAGGCGCCAACCGTACATTGCCACTATAACGTAATATATTGTACCCAAGGGAGGGCACATACACAAGGTTAACCCAAGCCGCCTATGAAAATTAGGAAGCGACAGAAGAGAAGAGATGATAGGATAGTTAAAGAAAGGAGACAGGGAAGCAAAAGGTTGGAGAGGGGGATAGGAAAAGGCGACCACCGATTTCCCCCGGGTGGGTCAGTCCGGGGGTGCCGTCTACGTGAAGCCGAGGCCAAAGGGGTGTGTTGCCTCCGCCAAGGGGCCATAAAGGTCCAAGCATTCAGCATTGGCTCAACCCCCAGGATCCTCTTTTCCCCGGACACGGCTAAGCCGCGCACGGTTAGACGCGGGAGGGTCCGACCCTCGTGTGCTCGGGTCCGTGGTGTCGCAACACACCAAACGCCTGCTGACGCAGACGCCCCTGCGGGAAACCTCTCTATATGGCTTTCATAGATTATGAAAAGGCATTTGATTCAGTAGAGATACCAACAATCATAGAGGCATTGCGTAATCAAGGAGTACAGGAGGCATACGTGAATATCTTTGCAAACATCTACAAGGATTCCACAGCTACCTTGGTTCTCTAAAAGAAAAGTAGAAAGTTACCTATCAAAAAGGGGGTCAGGCAAGGAGACACAATCTCTCCAATGCTATTCACTGCATGCTTAGAAGAAGTATTCAAGCTCTTAGACTGGCAAGGCTTAGGAGTGAGGATCAACGGCGAATATCTCCGCAACCTTCGGTTTGCGGATGACATTGTCCTATTCAGTAACAATGGCGACGAATTACAGCAAATGATTGAGGACCCTAATCTAGAAAGTGTAAGAATTGGGTTGAAGATTAATATGCAGTAGACAAAGCTAATGTTCAATAGCCTGGCCTCGGAACAAAAATTCAGGATCGCCAGTCATCCTCTAGAGTCTGTAAAGGAGTACGTTTATCTACGTCAATTACTCACAGGGGACCCTGATCACGCGAAAGAAATTTACAGAAGAATAAAATTGGGTTGGAGTGCATACGGCAGGCATTGCCAAATCCTGACTGGGAGCTTATCACTGCCGTTGAAAAGAAAAGCGTACAATCATTGCATTCTACCGGTGCTAACCTATGGGGCAGAAACTTGGTGGTTATCAAAGACGCTCGAGAACAATTAAGGACCGCACAAAGAGCGATGGAACGAAAAATCTTAGGACTAACATTAAGAAACAGGAAGAAAGCTGTGTGGATCAGAGAACAAACGGGGATAGCCGATATTCTAGTTGACATTAAGCGGAAGAAATGGAGCTGGGCAGGCCATTTAATGCGTAGGATGGATAAGTGGTGGACCATTAGGGTTACAGAATGGATACCAAGAGAAGGGAAGCGCAGTCGAGGTCGGCAGAAAACCAGATGGGGTGATGAAGTTTGCAAATTTGCAGGCGCAAGTTGGAATACGCTAACGCAAGACAGGGGTAATTGGAGATCGCAGAGAGAGGCCTTCGTCCTGCAGTGGACATAAAATATAGGCTGATGATGATGATAAGGGGCGCTCACGACATGTGTGCCCCGGCGTACCGCATAAACACCTTGAACTCTTGGGACACTAGTTGTGGTCCATTGTCGGACACCACCGTCTCCGGCGCTCCGAATCTGCAGAAAAGTTCACGCAAGCAGGAAACAGTACGCTGGACGTTTTGCTTCACATAACGAACACTTCCGGCCACTTCGAGTGAGCATCTACAACCACTAAAGACATAGTTCCTCGGAAAGGTCCCACGAAGTCCAAGTGAATTCGCCTCCACGGTGCGGTCGGATATGCCCAGGGATGCAGAGGTGCTTTAAATGGATCATTATATTGTTCCTGGCAGGCTTGGCAACTTCGTACATGTGTCTCGAAGTCTCGATCAATTGACGTTCACCACACGTAGCTGCGAGCCAACTCCTTGCTCCGCAGAATGCCGGGATGACCTAGGTGGGATGACGTCCAGCACGGTTCCCGAAGAGGAGACGGAATAACAACCCTCAGGCCACACATAAGGCACCATTGATGCACGCTGATCTGCAAGCGTCTGTCGAAAAATGGTTGTAAACTCGCATCTCTCAAGTGCAATGACCAGCCTATGCTTGTAAGCTGGAGCACTTTATGAGCATCGGATCACGTGCTGTAGCGAGCGCAATCTGTTTGGCGGACACAGGCATAGAGTCCAGACTCAAGGCATAAACAATTCCTCGCCTTCAGACGTGCCGACTTCAGGACCATGGAGCGGGAACGTTGAAAAAAATCAGCTTCTGCCTTGTCACTGGACTTTTTGTACACGAGCGAGTACTTATAAGGGGACAACGTGACAGCCCATCGCTGTAAGCGTGGTGCTGCAATTGGTGGAATGCCCGTGTTTTTGCCCCAGAATTGTTTGTAATGGCTTGTGATCCGTAATCAACGTGAAGTATCTTCCATATATGTAGACAAGAAACGTTTTGACGGCAAAGATAATCGCCAGTGCTTCTTTTTTTAGCTGACTGTACTTTTTCCAACGTCAGTTAATGTGCGCGACGCATAAAACACAGGCTGAGAGCGTCCATCTTCAGTTACATGAGAAAGTACTGCGCCCACACCGTACTGGGAAGCGTCACATGCCACTTGCAAAGGTTTATCTGGGTCGTAATGCTCCAGGATCGAAGATGACGCCAACGAATTCTTGATTTCCGCGAACGCCCCTTGACACGATTCATCCCAGAGCCATGGCTGGTCGCGACGCAGCAGTTTGTAAAGTGGACTCGCCAGAGTAGACAATCGAGGAACAAATTTCCCGTAGTAATTTACGATGCCCAGAAACGATTGTAGTTGCTGCTTGCGTCTGGCTGGGTGCGGACGCTTTCATCAGTGCTTCTATCTTGTCTGGCGTTGTGCCGACGCCTGCTGCACTGATAACATGACCCAGGTACTGTAATTCCGTTTCGAAAAACGAACACTTTTCTTTCTTTACTCGAATCCCGCGCTCATTCAACCGCTTCAGAACCGCTTCGAGGTTTGCAAAATGCTCGTCTGACGTCTTGCCGGTGATCAGAACGGCATCCAAATAGCAGCTGATGCCTTTCAGGTCTTTCAACATTGTGTCCTTAATTCTTTGGAAAATGGAAGGTGCCGAAGAAACCCCGAATGACAGCCTGTTTACGGAAAAAAGCCCATTATAAGTATTTAGTGTCAAGTACTTTCTTGACGACTCCGACGTTACTACGTGCTGATAGGCTCGATTTAAGTCAATCCTAGAGAATTTTTGGCCACCTGCGAGCGCTGTAAACAATTCGTCGATTCTCGGAAGTGGATACCGCCAACTTCAAGACAAGGGTTTAGGGTGGTCTTATAATCGCCGCATGTCTTACGCCACCGTCTTTCTTTACTACTGGCACTACTAGCGTGGCGTAGTCACTTGTCACGACTGGTGAAATGACTCCCATGTCTTCCAACTTCTTAAGCTCAGCCTCGACTGCCGGTTACAATACAAAGGGCACACTTCTTGCCTTCATAAATTTTGGCACGCTACCTTCTTTCAGGGACAATTCCGCTCTTCCTGCGGTAATTGTCCCGAATTCGTGCTGAAACCAACTCTGGCACTTGTCTAGAAGAGGGCGCAGTCTGGAACATGCGGAATCGTCCCACCTGGAAAAGCGTTGAGCTTGATCATACGGCTCCAGTCGAGTCGGATGGCTTGCAACCATTGTCGACCTATAAGAGGGGTCCCTTTTCTTTCGTGAGCTAAAAAGGCAGCTGGGCTCTCTGCTCTTCGTACTGCACGGCAACGTGAGCAACTCCGACAGGCTGGATGATGGCTCCATCGAACGTCCGCAGCTTCAGCGTCGTTGGCATGACCTTGATTGAAGGAAACATTTGACCTAACTGATCCAAAGACATTACGGACACAGTAGCCCCAGTATCCTGCTCGATTTACAATGGTACGTCTTGCACGTGCATTGAAATTTTAATCGGCTCTAGACCAGGCGAAACAATTCCCTTCACGATAACAGAAGCTTGAACGGGACTCAATACCTCCATCGCGTTTCCACATGCTCCCTTCGTCGTTCTGTGCTTGTTAGCTTGGCACACTCTTTGAATGTGCCCTTTCGGTGGAGTCTCCGGCCCCGCATTAATTCTTTCTCCTCAGTGCCTAAATAAAGTTCGTACTCACTCGCTTATCACATTTGAAACAAATGGCTGCAACGTGCGGGCACCGTCTGCTTGCATGCTTCACAGACCGGCAGTGGTAGCAATTTCCCTGCGTCATATCAGTTTCCCGAACCGCTCCGACTTTGTGAACGTCTGATACGCTTGATTCCGAAGCGTGCGCTTCTGCCACGCTTTTTTTAACGCTTCCATGGCTAGCGCTCGTTCTACGGCTTTCTGGAAGGTTAGCTTGTTATCCTCCGTTAATAACACGCGCTGTATATCTTCTCGACGCAGACCGCAGACAAAACGGTCCCGAAATGACTGATCGAGGTGCGGATTCAAAATCGCATGTCTGTGCCAATTTCCGCAACTGCGCAAAAAATGCCGAAATTGATCTAGTCTCATTTGCGTTCTTCTGTGAAATTTTGCGCGTTCGCTAATTACCGACGGCTTCGGTGACAAATGGTCACTGAGAAGTTTCTTTAAAAGCTCGAAACCTTTAGCTGACGGCAATTCCGACGCGGCCAACGACTTGAGAAGGCATTACGTCATTTGGCCTGTGAGACTAAAAAAAAAGCGTGTACCTTGTCGTCCTCGGGGATACGGTTGACCTGAATAAACGATGACAAGCGTTCCTCGTACGATGGTCAATCTCTTCTGGACTCGTCAAAGGGCTCGATGTGTCCCAGTCGACCCACGATTGGCATCACTGCACCCGCCGCTGCCGGACCTTCCGTTGCCATGTCAGTTTGCCGAAGAATTGGTCAGAATTCCATCCTCGTCGTCAATGTCGTGTTTTCGTCGGAGGGAAACCGCAGACGAAGGAAGAAGGCGTAAGCAAAACCAAAAGTGGTTTATTGCATGACGGCTCGTAGTGAAATGCAGCACGGTGGCCACATGCCTGGGTTGATATAACAAGCTGTCGCGATAGTCGCGCTGCCGCTATGGCTCTAGCGGCGATGATAACACAACAAAGGCGATGGAGAACGCCTCGTGAAAGGCTTCATACGGGGAACGTGAACAACCTCAGCAGCACGGCAGCGGCGGTCATTTGGAACAATAACAGGTGCCACGCGATAGTTAGCCGGAGAGGTCTGCTCCAAGACTTTGTAGGGGCCGATGAACCGAAGCTGAAACTTGTCACACAACCCAGAAGTACGAACTTGTGTCCAGAGTAGCACTTCCTCGCCAGGGCGGAAGCACACGATGCGATTAGAGGTGTGGCAATTCTGTTTGCGGTCCTGTTGCCGTACTTCAGTGTTGTTGCGGGCGAGCTGGCGACAACGGCGAATGCGGGACACATATTCTTCCCAGGAGTATGAACATCGATTGACAGTCGGTGCGAAGAAAGAGACGTCAACACAGGAAGAGGGCGAACGACCCTATACAAGGTAGAATGGCGAGTAACCGGTCGTGCGTTAGGCAGCGGCATTATACGCAAAAGTCACGAATGGCAAAATTGCGTCCCAGTTTCTCTGATCCGGTTCGATGTAATGGCTATCATGTCTGATAGCGTGCAATGAAATCCCTCTGTTAGGCCGTTCGCTCGCGGATGGTAACTGGAGGTTGTCTTGTGGGTGGTTCCGGAGGCTCTGAGTACTTCGTCTACGAGTTGCGAGAGGAACGCTTTTCTACGGTCGCTCAGGATGACGCGAGGAGCACCGTGATGCAGTACTAAGGCTTGAAGTATGAATGCAGCAACTTCAGAGGCTGAGGCAGAGCTCACACAAGCTGTTTCGGCGTAGCGTGTCAAGTGGTCAACGGCAGTCACAATCCATCGTTTACCGGTGAGAGTCACAGGAAGAGGACCGTACAAGTCAATTCCAACGACTTCAAATGGTTACAACGGACACGGAACCGGTTGCAGCTGGCCGCATGGGGCTGATGTAGGGAGCTTTCGAGGCTGACAAAGGGCGCAGGAAGCCACAAACCTCGCTACATTGGCGGACAAGCCGGGCCAGTAGAATGAATGAATGAATGAATGAACGAACGAACGAACGAACGAACGAACGAACGAACGAACGAACGAACGAACGAACGAACGAACGAACGAACGAATGAATGAGTTTATTTGTCCTGTTTACAAGAGAAAGGAAGCAGAAGCTAAAGGCCATGTAGCCTGACAAAGGCTTCTGCTCCCACAACAATTCGGCACGCAGGCCGTAGGCAGCAACATGTATCATGCAGACATACCGAAATCAACTGGAGTGTCGCGAGACAGAATAATATTTTCGTGAAACAGAACATCTCTACAAGAAATATGAGAAATCGAGAGAACACTCAAAGTACGATGCGTTTTGTTTCAGACCAACTACAACCTTAAAACAAAAGAAACAAAAGACTAACAATTTATACTGCGGTTCTAATCAGACAAACTCAATATTGTTCAGAATGAGAAACGTTTTGTATGATTTATTCGAACATTCCATAATTTCATCTTCAAAATCACGTACGCGTTTTAGTAGCGAAGGTGCCTGGTAACTGACTAGTTGTTTTGTGTAGTTGTTTCTTATTTTTGGTGTTCTGATGTTATGTTGTCGAAGGCTGTTGTGGGGATCGGTGGGTACATTGAGGATGTACTTTGATTTGTTTTGTTTAATGTATTGCAGCAAGTTGTAATAATACACCGGGTTTTATAAAAAATGGTTTGGTTCTAAAGTTTTGTACAAGGCCATAATATCCCTCGAATGCACGTAAGACTGTTTTTTGCAGTACTATCAGTTTATTATAATTTTTTGCGAAGAAGTGCCCCAAATTAATATGCAGTAGGTTAACCTACAATAAAAGAGCACGTAGTACAATGAACTTTCCAACCATGGAGGAACCAGAGTACTCAGTCTTTATAAGCAACCAACAGTTCTGCTTAGTTCCATAGCAAGTTTGTCGATGTGCATGTTCCAGGCCAAATCCTCTTAGAACCACACTCCGAGAAATTTTTGACATTTTACCTGCTCTATCAGCCTATGTTAAAAAAATAGCCGCATTGCAGTTACGTGCTTTATTAGTAAGAGCAAATATCATATATTTTGTTTTAGGAAGAATTCATTTGTAGGTTATTCTGTTGTAACCAGCAAGAAAGCTGCTTCAGGTAATTGTCAACTTTCAATTCGAGCTCTGTTATAGTAGCAGCTTTAAAGAATATGTTAGTATCATCTGCATACATAACTAATTCATGTGACTCGGGGATGTCGCACAGATCATTAATATATATTATAAACAAAAGAGCTCCAAGTATTGATCCTTGTGGAACACCCTTTGTAATTTCCGCGTAAGATGAAACATCATTATTTATACTGACATATTGTAGCGATTGGTTAACTAATGTCGTAAAAGTTCCAATACGATACCTCGTACACGGCACTGTTCCAATTTGTCAATTAATATACTGTGGGATACTGAATCAAAGGTTTTCCTAAGGTCTACAAATAAACCTAATGTATACATTCTCTTTTGAATATTTGTTATTATTTTATGTTTGATATGAACAAGAGCTGCTTCAAAATATTTATTTTTTTTGGAATCCATACTGCATGTCACTGATTACATTATATCTACTGAAAAATGTTTGTAGTCTAACATTCAGGGCACTCTCGAACACTTTTGAAGGAACACGTAAGACAGATATCGGCCGGAAATTTGTCATTAAATGTTTATCGCCTCCTTTGTAAATAGGACATACACGTGCTATTTTTAGACAATCAGGAAATATGCCGCTTTTAGACATTCTGTTTATGATGTGAACAAGGACAGGTGCAATTATATCCGCAATATATTTCATTGGTACTGGTTTCACATCATCATACCCAGCAAAGACGTTGTTTTTAAATGCGAAGTATTTCTTGGCGAACATTTGCCACTTTGGCAGTATCTATCTATCTATGTACCTAGCCGCCGACGTCTTGGTGCTCTCATGGTCGTATCGTAAACTTGGTATTTACAAAAATTGGCATACTATGACTACAGTGTATGACCAACATAAATGAAAGATCATGACATGAATATCATGACATGTGTGTCATCTAAATCATGAAACAGTTGCCTCCGTCTTGGTACTTTCATGGTCGTATCGTTATTTTGGTAGGTTCCAAAATTGGCAAAGTGCGACAACAATCTATGACGAACATTAATAATGGTCAGGACATGAATGTCATGACATGCATGTCATGTAGGTCATGACGATGAACCAGCGGAAAAGATTAACACTCAAAAACATCTGAAATGTGTTATGACGTGGGTATGAAGTGAAGTCTACACCAAAGAATGATGCTAGAAGTCGTAGTCATGAGCATGGCTTAGCAAAAATGACAATGACTCAGCGAGAAAAGGATAACACTAAAAAACCACTCAAGTGGATTCTGACGTGGGCACTAGGTGAAGGAAACACTAAAGGATAATGGTAGAAGTCATAGTCATGAGCATGGCTCAGCAAAAATGACAATGACTCAGCGAAAAAAGAATAACACAAAAAAACCACTGAAATGGGTTCTGACATGGGTACTAAGTGAAGGAAACATTAAAGGATTATGGTAGAACTCATATTCATGAGCATGACTCAGCAAAAATGGCAATTACTCATCAAAAAAGTATTAACACTTAGAAACCAATGGAATGGGTTTGTGAGTGGTACTAAGTGAAGGAAAAGGGTAAAGGTGCATGGTTGAAATCATAGTCATGGGCATGGCTAACGGTTTCGCCTTAAAGTCTCCTAGACGTTGCTAAAGAGACTTCTGAAGAGTCATGACGTGAATGTCATGCATGTGTCATGTAGGTCATGAAAAAGCCGCCTACGTCTTGTTGATTTCATCGTGGTTCCGTTAACTTGGTATGCTCCCTGCACACTGCTTCGCCTAACATCGATTCCCACAGGGCAGTGGGATCTGTCGGCTTTTTTACTTTAAACAGTGGCTGCACAACTTAAGCAGGTGTAACAGGTGTAAGTATAACTGAGTTCGTAAGACTTAATTTGTTGACTATAGATGTGGCCATGGGTTTCCCCCTGTCGAGAAGCTGGGTACTGGCGACGAAATATTCATTCAGAGCAGCTGCTGCTTCTCCGCCTATCAACGCGCCATTGGTTGTCTTTATGTTTATCTCCGTGTTCTGCCTTTTCGTAGATGTTAAGTCTCTAACTTCATTCCAAATTTTTCTAGGGTCATTTTTATTTTTGCAAATAACCATTCATAGTAACCAATTTAAGCTTGCTTTAAATCACCGGTGACCTTATTTCTGTATTTTTTGAAATCAGACAACAAATGCGCACTCCTGCATTTTACAAACAAGTAAAAGCAACCTTTGATGCCGTCATAAGTTTTCTGGAAACCAAGGTGACCAGCAGTCATCCTGCAGGATATGAGCGCGTAGAAAGCGTGGCAGGACAGGAACCCAGCGTTAACCGTCAGGGTGATAGACATGGCGGTACAGAACACGGCTGTCAATCTTAAATTGCGTCAGTTGTCGACGAAGGCGTTAGGCGTTAGGCGGGCGCGAAGCTCCTCGAAGGTGGTGTATTATGCGCCGACAGTAGGAGTCAGCAAGTTGGTGATGGAATATTGTGTTGTCGCGTGGAGGCATCTCGTCTACAGTGGTCACCGAGAAAGCATGTGAAGAGGGATCGTGCGAAAGCTTGCCACGGAAGGTAGTTGGAGGATCATTGCATGGTGTCGTATAGGAAGCGGACAGCGAGAAAGCGCGTCTGCATCCTGGTGTTTTTTACCGCACTTGTAGGTAATGGTGAAGTCGTACTCTTGCAGATGAAGAATCCACCGACCACGTCGTCCAGACAAGTTCTTCAGCGTCGAAAGCCACTATAATGCATGATGGTCTGTAACGATGGTAAAATGGCGGCCGTGAAGACAAGGTCGAAACTTCTGCACAGACCAAACGATAGCGAGGCATTTCTGCTTCGTGATGGTGTAATTATTTTCGGCATGTGACAGAACACGACTTGCGTACGCGACGACCCTCTCACCTAAATAGTCGTCTCGCTGCAGGAGAATGCCACCATTGCCGTGACCACTAGCGTCAGTATGCAGGAGGGTAGGAGCAGCTTCATCAAAATGGCGAAGTACTGGTTCACATGTGAAGAGTGCGCTTCGGATGGGCGAGCGCGGATTCACATTCGGGAGACCACACAAAGGGAGCATTAGAACCCAGTAATTTGTGGAGAGGTGACGCTATTGAGGCGAAGTCTCGTATGAATCGGCAAAAATAGGAAGCGAGGCCTAGGAAACTATGCAAATCTTTGGTCTTTTCGGGGCGAGTAAAGTGCAGAACTGCCGAAACCTTGTCAGGATGAGGACGAATGCCGTCTTTGCTCACAATGTGGCCTAACACCTTGATTGTATTGCTCGCAAATGGCATTTCTTGGTGTTTAGCTGAAGTCCAGCGTTAGCAAGGCACGTGAGAACCTTGTCCAAACGTTTCAGGTGCTGAGAGAAGGTTGACGAGAAAACAACAATATCGTCCAGATAGCACACGCAAGTCTTACACTTAAGGCCACGAAGGACGGTGTCAATCATGCGCGCGAACGTTGCGGGCGCGTTGCACAGGCCGAATGGCATGACATTAAACTCGTAGAGCCCATCTGGTGCTGAAAACGCAGCAGTTATCAGGACGTTTATTACGCGTCAGAGCTGCGGCGAACCGACCACGCCCAAAGCACAGCTCACATTCAAGAGAAAGCCCCACCAGCGATGATGAAGAACAACCCACGTGATGATGATCATGTACAGATGACAATGAATAGCTTAATGAATGCCCACAATATACTATATATATATATATATATATATATATATATATATGTATATGTATATGTATATAATTGGTCTGCTTGAACCCTTACTATACTTTATATATATATATATATATATAAAGTATAGTAAGGGTTTAAGCAGACCAATATATGCAGCTTTAGAAAAGGAAGGTAAAGACAACATAAAGGTAATGAATGCAAGCATAACTAGGTTGATCTCAGAAGCAGCAATTGAAGTGGGAGGTAAGGCACCAAGGCTACCAGTAGGTAAGCTCTCCCAAGAAACAAAAGACCTAATAAAGAAACGGCAAAACATGAAATTGTCCAACTCAACAGATCAGATAGAATTCGCTGAACTGTCAAAACTGATCAACAAGAAGAAAGTAAGGGACATTCGTAATTATAACGTGGGAAAGATTGAGGAAGCCGTAAAATATGGACGCAGTATTAAATCAGTGAGAAGAAAGCTTTGCATAGGACAAGTCAAGATGTATGGACTGAAAGATAATCATGGTAATATCATGAGCAATTTTGATGACATAGTAAAAGCAGCGGAAGAATTCTATACTGACCTGTACACTGCCCAAAACAGCCAAGCTACTTTCATTCGAAATAGTGCTGAACCGGATACAGAGGCTCCTTCTATAACTAACTATGAAGTTAGAAGGACCTTGAAAGACATGAACGGGGGAAAGGCTGCTGGAGAAGATGGAATAACAGAATATTTAATGAAAGATGGAGGAGATATCATGCTTCAAAAGCGTGCGGCCCTTTATGCGCAATGCCTCACAACTTCAAGTGTACCAGAGAGCTGGAAGAACGCCAACATTATACTAATCCATAAGAAGGGAGATGTTAAAGAATTGAAGAATTATAGACCCATTAGCTTGCTTTCAGTATAGTATAAAATATTCACCAAGATAATTTCCAATAGAATCAGGGCAACACTTGACTTCAGCCAACCAAGAGAACAGGCTGGCTTCAGGAAGGGATATTCTACGATGGGTCATATCCATGTCATCAATCAGGTAATCGAGAAATCTGCAGAAGACAATCAACTTCTCTATATGGCTTTCATAGGTTATGAAAAGCCATTTGATTCAGTAGAGATACCAGCAGTCATAGAGGCATTGCATAATCAAGGAGTACAGGAGGCATACGTGAATATATCTTAGCAAATATCTACAAGGATTCCACAGCTACCTTGGTTCACAAGAAAAGTAGAAAGTTGCTTATCAAGAAAGGGGTCAGGCAAGGACAAATAATCTGTCCAATGCTATTCACTGCATGCTTCGAAAAAGTATTCAAGGTCTTAGACTGGGAAGTCTTAGGAGTGAGGATCAACGGCGAATATCTCACCAACCTTCGTTCTTCAGGTGACATTGTCCTATTCAGCAACAATGGAGACGAATTACAGCGAATGATTGAGGACCTTAATCGAGAAAGTGTAAGAATTGGGTTGAAGATGAATATGCAGAAGACAAAGATAATGTTCAATAGCCTGGCAAGGGAACTAGAATTCAGGATCGCCAGTCAGCCTCTACAGTCTGTAAAGGAGTACGTTTATCTACGTCAATTACTCACAGGGGACCCTGATCACGCGAAAGAAATTTACAGAAGAATAAAATGGGGTTGGAGTGCATACGGCAGGCATTGCCAAATCCTAACTGGGCGCTTACCACTGTCGTTGAAAAGAAAAGTGTACAATCATTGCATTCTACCCGTGACCCGCCGTGGTTGCTCAGTGGCTATGGTGTTGGGCTGCTGAGCACGAGGTCGCGGGATCGAATCCCGGCCACGGCGGCCGCATTTCGATGGGGGCGAAATGCGAAAACACCCGTGTACTTAGATTTAGGTGCACGTTAAAGAACCCCAGGTGGTCCAAATTTCCGGAGTCCCCCACTACGGCGTGCCTCATAATCAGATCGTGGTTTTGGCACGTAAAACCCCATAATTTCATTCATGCATTCTACCCGTGCTAAGATATGGGGCAGAAACGTGGAGGTTAACAAAGAAGCTCGAGAACAAGTTAAGGACCGCAAAAAGAGCGATGGAGCGATGGAACGAAAAATCTTAGGAGTAACGTTAAGAAACAGGAAGAGAGCGGTGTGGATCAGAGAACAAGCGGGGATAGACGATTTTCTAGTTGACATTAAGCGGAAGAAATGGAGCTGTGCAGGCCATGTAATGCGTAGGATGGATAACCCGTGGACCATTAGGGTTACAGAATGGATACCAAGAGAAGGGAAGCACAGTCGAGGTCGGCAGAAAACCAGATGGGGTGATGAAGTTAGGAAATTTGCAGGCGCAAGTTGGAATACGCTAGCGCAAGACAGGGGTAATTGGAGATCGCCGGGAGAGGCCTTCGTCCTGCAGTGGACATAAAATATAGGCTGATGATGATGGTCATCATCATCATCATCAGCCTATGTTTATCTCCATTGCAGGACGAAGGCCTCTCCCTGCGATCTCCAATTACCCCTGTATTTCTCCAGCGTCAGCACCCCACCTAGTTTTCTGCCGTCAGCGACTGTACTTCCCTACTCTTGGTATCCATTCTGTAACTCTAATGGTCCACCGGTTATCCATCCTGCGCATTACGTACATGCCCTGCCCAGTTGTATTTTTCCCTATTAAGTAGAATATCGGCTATTCCCTTTTGCTCTGTGATCCACACCACTCTCTTCCTGTCGCTTAACATTATAGGCCTAACATTTCTCGCTCCATGGCCCTTTGCGCTATATATATATATGTATATATATATATATATTGTGTGTGTGTGTGTGTGTGTGTGTGTGTGTGTGCGTGTGTGTGTTTGTGTGTTCTTACGTGATTGACATCTTGAAGCCCGATACGATACGCTTGCTCATCGAAAGACTCGTGTCTTTATTCTGTCTGCTGTCTGGAAGTTATTGTGTGGTAGTCAGAGCAGAAAATCCCGCTTTCCAGTCATTCTGTTGCTTGTCTTCAAAGCTATAAGTTAAAAGGTACGCGCTCCATATGAAGTTATTTACTATAATGAGCTGGGGGGTGAGGATGCGCAAGGCCTTTTCAATTATCGTAAAAAGAATATTTGAATGGGTAGAGAAACCACACAAGTTATGCAGTATGGCAAGTTCCGAACACTCGCGTTTCAAAGTGGCTCCATTGCAGTACGGTTTACAGTTGCCTGTTTGTCCTGATATATCGATTGATGGGTATGAGCGAAAAGAGTGGAATGTGTACAATTACAATAAAAGGAAAACAGCCGGCAGATTCCACGCCATGTGGGAATCGATGGTATGCGAAGCAGTGTGCGGGGAGCATACCAAGTTAACGAAACCACGCCGAGATCACGAAGACGAAGGCGGCTTTTAGGGGCGAAGCTCCTTAGGGTGTGGGTCGTTCCCTCCTCTGTAGTAGTAGTAGTATGTAGCCACCTCTAGTTTATGAATTGTTCAATAGATGGCGTGGTGTGTGTATGTCCTTGGAAATAATGTCACTAATAATAAGAAAAGGCGCTCGCTCTTGGCGCGCTTTCTCTTTCGCTCGGAGTCGCCGGATGGAAGACAAGGCGGCGGAGCGACGAGCGCGCAAGGCGGCGGCAGCGCGCGCTCGCAGACAGAATCCGGCCGTGCTAGAACGACAGGCCGAAGCGTGTCGTCAGGGTGCTCGGCGACGCCGGGAAAACCCCGCAGTGCTAGAACGGGACCTTCTAAAGACCCAGCCGTTTAAGCGACCGAGGTTAACCGGGTCTAAACCGCGTTTAGAAGGTCTCAATGTTCGATCCCTGTGCGCACACGTAGACGACTTGGAACGGGATCCCATACTCACTGAAATCGACGTTACCTGATTGGCCCGGCCCGCCACCCCGTTGCTTTAGGCCCGAGCCTGGCCCGAGCCCGGCTCGAAACCGGCCCAAACCCGGCCCGAGACCGAAAAAGATCACCTAGCGGCATTAAGAAAATAAAAATTTGTCGCAGTTTCGGTCGAAAGACGAAGCATCAATTGCGATAGCAAATTATTAGAGAGCTATACGGAAAAGATAGTAGTTTTATCAGCTGTTTAAACTTGGACATGCAGCAGCACCAGCAGCGCACAGAACTGTTGTCGACGCCGTCGGCGTTTTGGCCGCGTTTGCACCGAACACGCGCGGCGTTGGTGACCGTTGCTGGTGCCTCTGGCAGCGGCTCGGAGCTTTTCGGCGAGATCAGAACGGGACACGTCGGCGTTTTGCCCGCGTTAGCAGTGAACGCGCGCGGCGTTGGTGACTGCTGCCGGTGCCTCTGGCGGCGGCTCGGAGCTTTTCGGCGAGATCAGAACGGGACACGTCGGCGTTTTGCCCGCGTTAGCAGTGAACGCGCGCGGCGTTGGTGACTGCTGCCGGTGCCTCTGGCGGCGGCTCGGAGCTTTTCGGCGAGATCAGAACGGGACACGTCGGCGTTTTGCCCGCGTTAGCAGTGAACGCGCGCGGCGTTGGTGACTGCTGCCGGTGCCTCTGGCGGCGGCTCGGAGCTTTTCGGCGAGATCAGAACGGGACACGTCGGCGTTTTGCCCGCGTTAGCAGTGAACGCGCGCGGCGTTGGTGACTGCTGCCGGTGCCTCTGGCGGCGGCTCGGAGCTTTTCGGCGAGATCAGAACGGGACACGTCGGCGTTTTGCCCGCGTTAGCAGTGAACGCGCGCGGCGTTGGTGACTGCTGCCGGTGCCTCTGGCGGCGGCTCGGAGCTTTTCGGCGAGATCAGAACGGGACACGTCGGCGTTTTGCCCGCGTTAGCAGTGAACGCGCGCGGCGTTGGTGACTGCTGCCGGTGCCTCTGGCGGCGGCTCGGAGCTTTTCGGCGAGATCAGAACGGGACACGTCGGCGTTTTGCCCGCGTTAGCAGTGAACGCGCGCAGCGTTGGTGACTGCTGCCGGTGCCTCTGGCGGCGGCTCGCAGCTTTTCGACATCAGAACAGGACACTCGTCGAGCAGCGTCGAAAGACTTTACCACCTTCTCGCCTCGCACCGTTTTTATATAAATACGCATTTGGTGCCACAGCTAAACGTCGCCTCCCCTCCGTCCCTCCCGTCCCCCCACGGCCTTTCACGCGACGGAAGAAGTCGTGTTTGCTCTCCACCGTGCGTTCGCTCCCCGTGAAAGCGCGCGTCCCTCGCGCGCTTTCACTCGCACATACAGCATACGGCGCGCGGCGACGATTTCATCGCCCTTGATGTCATACGGAACCTCACGGCGACGACGACGCCGATGGCAGAAATCCGCTTTGGAGAGCCCATATAATTGCTAGCGCAATAAAATAAAGAAGACAATAAAAGGCATTTATTCTTAAGGTATAAATACATGTCATATGCAATTATGAACACCATTTGAGCGGTCTGAACGGAAAGACCAGCGCGCGAAGTAGTGCGAATGACCCTGCCGAGCCGTATCGCCAGCAGTTTCCAACGGCGCGACCTTGATGCGGCCCAATCCGCTTCTATCGCAGTGCCGCCACAGTATTTTTCCACGTCGGACGCCTCACTGCAAAGCATGCGCCGCCCCAGCCGCTCGTCCCACTCAACCGTATTCTAGTACACTCTAGCCGAAGCGCAGCCACGACCGGTCGTGAGCGCAGCGCATGGATGGAGTAAATGGAGAAAGAAAGCTTCTCGTTCGTCCATGGTGCAGCGTAATGCGCTGCTGCTAGGCGGCCGGTTGAGAACATGCGTGGGATCATGGATAGACGCAGTGCCATATTTCAGGCGCCTGACGAATTATCTTACCAGTCATCGTTTTACCAAATCACCTTTGAAGAATCAGCAAGTCGCGAGCGCGCTTGCACCGCGCCGAGAGCACATTGATTTAGGTAAGGAATGCAATGGCATCCTATGGTTTGAGGCGACTTCGGTCTTTCTGGACTTTTACATTCTATTCAAACAGCGCAAATACGACGGAAGAAGAAAAGGGAAGTACACAGGTGTAGCACTGCTAGCTTCGAGCTGCGCCGGGGCAACAGGTTTTTCAGAGTCTAGACGCGTGAGGATAACTCGCTTCACGTTACATGCACACCACCAGAAAGTCCGAGCCCAGTCCGGGCCCGGGTAAAAAAGCACGTGCCGTGCCCCAGCCCGGCCCGAGCCCGTGAAAAACTGCCCTACCCGGCTTTCGGGTAAGCCCGAGCCCATGCAGTGCTCTACGCACTATGCCAGTTTTGGTACCTACCAAGTGAACGATACGACCATGAGAGCACCAAGACGTAGGCACCTGTTTCATGATTTAGATGACACACATCTCATGATATTCATGTCATGACCTATGATTTATGTTCGTCATACACTCTAGTCATAGTATGCCAACTTTTGTAAATACCAAGTTAACGAAGCGACCATAAGAGCACCAAGACGTAGGCGGCTAGATAGATAGATAGATTAATAGATAGATACTGTCAAAGTGGCAAATGTTCACTAAGAAATGCTTCGCATTTAAAAGAAGCATTATTAAATGCGAAGCATTTCCTGACAGTATCTATCTATCTAGCCGCCTACGTCTTGGTATTTACCAAAATCTTGGTATCTACCAATTATCTATCTAGCCGCATACTTGGTATTTACCAAAATCGGCATAGTATGACAAGAGTGTATGACGAACATAAATAACAGGTCATGACATTAATACCATGACATGCGTGTCATGTAGGGCATGAAACAACTGCTTACGTCTTGGTGCTCTCATGGTCGTTTCGTTAACTTAGTAGGGATTAAAATTGGCATAGTATGAAAACAGTGTATGACGAGCATAAATGATAGGTCACGACATGAATGTCATGACATGCGTGTCATGTAGGTCATAAAATAGCCGTCTAAAATGACAACAACCCAGCGAAAAAACTTCAGAACTCAAAAACCAATGAAATGGGTTCGGACGTGGGTACTAAGTGAAGGCAACACTAATGGATGATGCTAGAAGTCATAGTCATGAGCATGACTCAGCAAAAATGACAATGACTCAGCGAAAAAGATTAATGCTCAAAAACACTCAAATGTATTCTGACGTGGGTACTATGTGAAGGAAACACTGAAGGATGGTGGTAGAAGTCATAGTCATGAGTATGACTCAGCAAAAATGACAATGACACAGCGAAAAAAGATTAACACTTATAAACCACTCAAATGGGTTCTGACGTGGGTACTAACTGAAGGAAACACTAAAGGATAATGGTAGAAGTCAGTCATGAGTATGATCCAGCAAAAAATGACAATTACTCAGCAAAAAAGCTTAACACTGAAAACCCGCTGAAATGGGTTCAGATGTGGCACTAAGTGAAGGAAAAGTCAATAGTTGAAGTCATAGTCATGAGCATGGCTATAGGCTTTCGCCTTAAGGTCTCCTAGGCGTTGCTTAATATTATGGCGTTGCTTATGTATTTATTTATTCATAATACCTTACAAGTCCACTGTAGGGCATTGAGTAAGGGGGTAACAGTGTCTACTGCACATAAAAAAGTTAGCACCAAATAAAAAGGTTACAAAACAAACTTTTCAAGTAGTGCAGTGGAGCATCATACACAATGTTGAGAAGTAGCTTATGTAGGTTATCATGAAAAGTTCAAATTACACATAAATAGAATACAGACGCTAAAATTTTCTGTTCTCGCGTATAGAATACTACATATCATATAGACCCGTGTAAGGGCTGTACATTTCCTTCCAATTTTGATGAGGTCCGGCCCTTACATGGGATCGAACCTTTTAGTCAAAATGGTGTCGGTGCGGCCTTGACTCGCGCACACCCCGGATGTACCATTGCATCAGAGGTCAACGGGCAGCTCTCGCCATCTAGTAACGACACACCAAAGTACGCTTCAAATGCAGGTAGTTGACAGCGTAGTTGAGATTAAGAAGAAGCCATGGAATTGGGCAGGTTAAGTTATGCATAGAATGGATAAGTGGGGCTCCGTTAGCCCTTCACTACGAATGATCAGACATACTCGTTCAGGACACAGCGTATTCTACTTTCCTTGTTGTAGACTAGCCATACACATAAAATAGGCTTGCGGCATGCATTTCAGTTTTGGCGCTTGAACATACTCTTCAACGCTTTTGATTATTTCCATTATCATCTGTTCCAATAATTACGCCTTAACTTTGCACATATGCTGAGGGTGTGTCTCTTTTTGAAGCACATGTGTTTCATTAATATTTCGAATGAACGCAAGACAAAAGCTTGCCCTAGCTGCCCTTGCGCGTGTCCTCACCTTTATGGCTCGGTATTGTGTTGCAGTAGTCTGGAGGCAGTGCAAGCCTTCTTGCTCCTGGGCCAACTGTGAGTGCAACAGACGCACCTGTTCCCTCGAAAAGTCTTAAGCCAAGACCTCGCCGCAGACCCAGCACTGGTAAATAGCCCGGCCAATATAAGCAACACATGTCTTAGTGGCTCACGACCTATGCCACTCTATTTCTCAGGTTTGATTCTCAGCTAGCTGCGGTGGTTCCTATACTGATGGAGGGCAGACTACCAAAGCTTTCTCGTAAAGGTGCCTGACATCGGTGGGTGCATTAGATAAATACGCACTAATACTGACTCACTAAAATTTCTGCACGCTCCATACTACCTTGCACTGATATGTACTGACGCTCATTGCCACTCAGAATAAATTATTAGCGCAAATGGAGACGGGAGAACAAGAAACAAGCGCTCACTTCCAACTGAAGTGCTACTTCTCAGTCGCTTCCATTCGGACTTACAGTTGTGTGTCGATTCAAATCAAAAAGTTCTATTGCCATGCCAAATGAACCAGCGGTTATTCGACCGTCACAGATGTTGAAAAAATTTCCATGCGTTTGTTTAAGCTCAAAACTCATTCTCCTCGTTTGTTTTTGTTCGCAAAGATTTTGTTGCATTTTGGCAAAAATTTACTGTTCTTGCCTAGTAATAAACAGCAGCAATCAACATTTTTTTTTCAAAGGCACATTTTATGATCCAGTAGTTCAAATGACAAGGCAATGGCAAGGTAAGGCAAGACAATTGAGTGATGCGACTGCGAAGATAACCAATAATTCAAATGCTTGACCACTTCGAGTGCATTCGGCATCGGCAAAAGCCCGTAATATTCCAAAGGTAGACCTTTTTCTCGGAACGCAGGACAATCCAGAAGGTATAAAATAAATATGGAATGGTAGCCCGGTTAACGTAGTATAACAGAAAAGTATTTGAACATTTCCACCTTCTTGCAAAAAGGTTCATGTTCAGGGGAAAAAGAATGTTGCTTTGGTGGTCAGCCTAAAAGTATTTTTGATGCATCATTAAATAGCTCTACATGTCCGCTATGCGTGTGAGAAGTTACATGTGAGGTCCTCTTTCATACATTTTGGAAAAGGAACATGAGAAAAAGCCTACTAACCTGGAAAACATACAACCCGAAGTCACTAAAATATTTGGCAGACTCAACTGCGGTTGACATATCTGCCATGGTTGACATTGTTCATTTGACAATGTTGGTTGACAATGCACACTGCGCTGGTCGGGCTTGAGCGCCCAGAGATGTGCGATGTCATTTTTGCAGCTTTGGCAGGCTTGCATTTGCGCTTATCGAATTTGACCTAGTTCAGCAGCTCCTTTCAACATATTTTGACGGGCCCACTTGTCGAGAATCATTGCCGCACCAGACGCCGATGCGCGTTGAGCTGGTGGGGTCTGAAATGCCTGAGGCACTCATTGTCGTTTTTATGCTGCGTAGCAGTAGACGTTGAAGGGAAGGAAACGAAATCGAGCTGGTGCGTGACGCCAAAATACGATGTCGCTAGAGCGAAACGTGACACTCACTTTGAGCTGCCTGCAGCAGGAAACGGCGGTGTCTTTGGGTTCTCGCCTACTGAAAGCGTGTAGTACGCTTCCAGTGACACTACGCCACATGTGCTGTGAAACAGGTAAATGAAGATGCTTATCGCAGTAGGCAATGGCGTAGCAAAAGGGAGGGGGGGAGGGTTGGGGGGTCAACCCCCCCCCCCCCCGAAAATTTTTGACAAACCCACCCCCCTTTCCCAAAGAACAGAAAGTTTTAGGAGGTAAGCTTGCATGTTTTGAAAGCAAGGCGAGGGCTAATGATGATCCGAAGGGGGGGGGGGGGGGAGGCGTTCATGGGGGCGATCCCGTCTCCCATGCACAGAACATTGTGGCCCCACTCGTGGTGCGCCTGTACCTGCAGTGCGTAACGTGTTAACCCTAACTGCTGCAGGGGATACGCGCTCAACATTGCCACACGCAGATAACGATGGGACGAGCGCGTGCATAGAACTTGGGGGGGGGGGGGGGGGGGGCACTGTTGCTCCTCACCAGGTGTTCGTGTCGTCGAAGAGCTTCTCATTTTTGGTACTTGACCGAATGGTCGACCACGCTGCACGGAAGAAAAGCATTCCGAAAATACTGCGACTTGCTTGTCTAGGAAACGCATAACAAGCAACTCCCCCCCTCTTTTTTATTCTTTTTCTTTCCCTTGTCTCTAGCTGCCATTCATTATGTTAATAAGCTTGAGAAGTGTTTGGTCTTAGGCAAATTTTTAAGGCTGTTAAAAATAAATACAGAGCAAAAAATGCAACACGAAAGAAAGACAGACCCACAGAACGCTGATTTGCGCACGGCAAGATATATCAAGGGTGGCTAGTGCTTAGCCTGGGAGGCTAACCCCCGTATTCTTAAACACGCCTTCACTCAACGCTTCTCCTCGACTCAGCCAAGTCGAGGCGACGAGCGTTCCTTCACTCAAGGCGCCGTTGCGTTTCATGAACACTACTTCACATTTCCTCCGCCAAGGAACGCCTTGAAAATGCGCCCTTGACTCGAGTGAAGTACACCGACCGAGAAAAGCGTCTGATATCGAGGCTATTTTAAATGCGCTTAGCAAAAGCCCAATTATTTAAGACGGATATGTGTTTCCGTTAATTTGGCTTCGTTATCAAATGACAACACGGCACAATGCACAAATTTAGCTCGGCAGCGCTGCCACTGTTAGCGTTCGACTGATAGATCAAGCGGGAGCTGTGTTTGAGGTCTGGCAACGATCGCACCCCAGCAGCTGAGCATGGCGCATGGCTGAGAAACAAGAAAATTTGCGCCCGCATTTGTCTGCTGCTCATTGTTTCCTGGTATTTAATTTGCGGTTCACGTTGCAGTTGTTAATCGTGGTTATTATGGATGATATTGTCCGTGTGTGTACTGTGATCGAGCCTGATTGACTACGAAGGAGGCAACGCATGGAACGGCCGATGGGCAGCTTTGTTTAACTTCAAGACTATGTGCTGCTGAAAGCTTTCTGCAAGCAACAGGACAAAAAATAAGGGTGAGTGAGCAGTTTATGCATGAAAGCACATTACGCTGTTGCGGTTCTCGTGAAGTTGCCGCCGCGCTATCAATAAAACGTGTCCGATGTATCCAAGCATGACTGGCTCCAGTTGCTCATGCTGCGGGCATTAGCACCCGAAGCATACTATTCGAGGCAGCATAAGATTGCGCGAGACTTTTTTTTTCTTTTTTTTTGCATTGGAGCTTGTGGGAGATTCGGCGCGACAATCTGTTATCGGTTCAGTTGTTGAAACATAAATGCACAAGGCACCGCTCCGCGACTGTGTCCGATGATCATTCCACTATCGCGTAAGAAATCTTTCAGTAGAGAAGAAGCAGTTGTAGTATACATGTGGCAGAATGCAAATGGTTGAGCGCGTAGCTCCGGCAGTTTGAAGGAAACAAACGTTTTTCAGTCTTGTACTTTATTTTAGAAGCCGTGGTTGTTAGTTGGTTTGTTCAAATTGTAGCACATATCGTCAGTGAACCAGCACTGGTGCCTGCCTTTCCAGTGCTGTTGCACTTCACATATACGCTACGCAATCTTTTATTCTTCCAAAAATTCACTTTTCAGTAGTTCATTGCCAGCATTAGTGTTTTTTTTTTTCGTCTTACCTTTTTCAATGTGCTATGTCGTAGCATCTCCTGCACGTTCCATAAACTGGGCTTTCAAGTTCACGCAACGCCCACATTTTTTTTTTAGTTGTGCTATATCTTTTCATTTCAGTTGCTTAGCTGCACTGAACTTAGCGTGCGAACGCCCTATGTACATATCATTTTTGGAATTCTGCTGCAGGATGTGGGCCTTGAAAATAGCAGCTGATGGAAAAAAATCAACGTCTGTGTTGCACGGTAAGACATGTGGCTGACGTGAAAGCATCGATAGATACGGTGTCTGCCTGTTGGAAATGCACCATGTCGCTTCCCTGAAAGAACTTAGATGCTGCGGAAGTACTTGACTGATCAGCCCGGTAGTTAGTCTGTGCTTATTTTTCATACTTATAATTAATAATATTGATGTTATGTCTCGCCACATTGACAAATTGGTGAAAAGCACGCCGTGTTATTTAAAACCGCAAACATGAAACAGCTATACCGTAATGAAATCAAACTCATATTTCATTCCCCTTCAACAGTCATATATTATTGTTTTGAAGAGCATAGTCATGATTATGATGTGTGAAGACATGAGTTGCCCATAATGTGTTACGCTTGAGACAAGAGCTATTTTACTGCCCACAATTTGTAATGCAGAACTTTAGTATAGAGTGAAATGTTAAAGCTACTTTTGCATGAGCAATGTACATCAAGAAATATACCATAATTTTAATGGTTCATATCAGCTTTGCTGAACTCATGGTAGTAATGTGCTCTATACTGTATTTTTCAGCAACGCCATTGTGACAGTCTGCATCACCATTTGGCCTGTTGCGGGATCCCACAAGACACGCTCAGTTCCTCGGTCAATTACTGAACTTCTGCAAGCCCCATGGAAGCCAACTGTGATCCGCATCGAATGGAACAAATTTATTGTTCCGGCCTTCATAATTAATCTTAAGCTGAAGTAGCATGCCGTCGGGTGGTCACACCCGACGGTATGCTACTGTCTAGAACACTGCTAGTCTACTGTCTAGAACACGGATGGTGTTTTATTCTAGAATAGCTTTGTCAGTAGTACTACTGGTTGTGTTTGTAGGATCAGAGTCCACGCTCTTTTTGCAATCCTATCAGAACACAAAAAGACAAGGATAATTTTAATTTATTGTTTCAGAGATTGACACTTGGATTGACAAGAAATATTTCCGTGATACAGACTGCTTTATTAAATATGGCTTAAGAAAAGAAACCTGGATGAAAAATACAGACTTAGGCTGCAAGGTGCCTATGAAGGCAGTTTTATGTAAAATGCCTTTAGTAGTGATGTTTGAGCAATTAGGATGTCAGAAAGGAGATAGATGTTTTAGCCAAAATAGTGTCACAACGACTACACTGCAGCAGGACACATTAACTGGAGCTCCACTCTTCTCCGCTTGCACACCGACGCAAGCGCAGAACCCTTGAAAAGGCAGTTGCTCTGCGTGGTTGCGTTGGCAGCCTGGTTCCTGCATAACAGAAAGGGCTGGTTATAAACATACAATGATGTTAACGCACATACAAACTAGCTTAGGTACAGTATTCGTTTTCATCAGTTTACTTTTCGAAGTAAATACATTCGTTAAAGGTTTTCATTGTGTTCAGGAAGCCGATTTTTTTTACATTGATAAGCTCGGACTGTTTACATTCATATTCGCAAAGATAGTTTTAAGCTGGTCTGACGTTTGCATAGCCAGACCGACATAAAGCAATCCAACACTTACATAATGCACTCACTAGTAGCTGGAATGTGCGCAACAAATATATGTGACATATATCTGATACCAGTTGCTAGCGTTTTCTGTATTAGGAGCTGAGTCAACTGCTACAGCTTTTTTTTATCACAATAAAGATAATGTGATGTACGAAAACTATCCTGTCTTGTATTGTTATTCAATGTTTTGTATTGGAATAAAACATTACATTCCCTCTGTATACGTGCAGGTATAATTATGAAAACCATTTCATGGTTCCTCACTTTGTGGGTGGGCCTGGATGTTCACAAGCATAAGCTAATTAAACTGAATATTTTGAAGCAAGGCTCACGTAATTATTGCTAACGACTGTAAATAGCAGCTACTGCCATATGTCTCATGCAAAATTACAGTATACCTTTTGTTTTCCCTAGAGCAACTAACTGCATGAAATTATAGAGAAACAGAAATGTGAACGCACCTGGTCGTTTTTAGAGAAGCTCGCCTTGCTGTGGTGCGCTTCGCCGTCCTTGGAATAGCGTAGTAAGTGATGCACCCGAGTACAAACCGCACAGGCGGAGCGAATTCTGGCGCTCGCGCAGCCAGACCCGCATTCAGCAATCGAGCGCACAGGCAATACACCCACTAACGTATGGCAGGAATCTTCGCAGTTGTTTTCTTTTCATAGGTTCGAAGTCCGCCGCAGTTATGTATCGTGCCGCGCTTCAAATGATGCTGTTTTGTATGATCACCCGCGAGAAACACGGCACTGGCGCTGATAGTAGTTTCGGAGCACTCGCACGAAGAATACACGTATGAAGGTCATCAACTGGCTCATGCACTGAATAAGATCACAGGTCACTGCACTATCTGGCAGTCTTCTTGACAGGACGGCCGGTCTGTCTCGGTGCCGCAGTAGAATTACTCCGTAGCCGAAGCGCTCCAGAGGATTGCACCGGTCCGTAAAACGATACCCTTGAATATGCGCAGAATCGTTAACGAAAGAAAAGCTGCGGAGGCAACTGGCATCCATCTGAAAAAGAAGACGAGGCGAGTGACAGATGACAACGCAGCCATGTTTGTGCACTAACTTAACTCAAGGAGCGATTCAAGGTAGCTGCGGGGCTACCTTGAGATTCTCGAGTAAAACCCTCGAGCTTTCCTTCACTCAAGGCGCGTTTCGAGTGGGGACGGCAATTTGTGAAATGAAAAGCCGCCCTGAAGGAGCATTTCGAGTGGAGGGTCGAGTCGAGGTGCGTTTGTGAATACGGGGGCAACAAACAGGCGGGAGCGCAGTAGGAGAATGGCCTCGAAGTCTACGCAGAAACGGAAATATAGAATTGCTAGGGGCCGCCGAGTGCGACAGTGACTAATGGCACGAATTTTAAGACGGGAGTGGGGTGACGGATACGAGGAGGGGGGGGGGGGGCGTCACTGCCCGATCGCTGAACACCAGACAGGTGCGGCCAGCTGAGGCTCACCTTCCCAGTCTATCGTACCGCGTGCTGCTAGCTGCGGAAAGCCCAACTCAACTAAACGTCTCGGTAATTTTCAGAATAGACGGTGTCAGGAGACACGACACTTTCAAATCTCTTGGAGGTACTGGCCCTTATTTTAGTGCGAACTACGGATTCCGTAATTTTCACAAGGGCTTGTAAACAGGAAGTAGGCCTGCTTTGGACTGTCTGCCTCAAATTCTAGAATGTGATCAAACAGCAATATGCGTCGCGTGATGACTACAATACCATGATCGCAAGTTACTTCCCAATATCTCTTCAAAGATGTCGACAGTAGGTCACGGAATGTGAGTGAAACTTGTATCATATGATACTATCGAAGCTTTCTTCGTTCCCAAAATTTTAAATATAGAATAATTTAGCATGTCCACAACGTCGAAAGCGCTGTTCGCTTTTACGTGTCTTGTACCAGCTAGGTCATCGACATACATTATATAAATGCATGAATTCGTACACGAGATTTGAGTTTTTGTAATATCATTTTTAAAAAGAGCGTGCGGATGATAGCATATTTTTATGTATTTTGTTTATTGCAAAGTTGCAAAGTGATTCTTAGCAATGAAAGACTTTTGTTAGAAGTAACGCAAAGTGTTTTTCAGCAACGCAAAACGTGCATCCTCGTTAAAGTATTCTTGTCCAAGCCGTGCTAGGAGTTTGGCGTTGCGTGCCGTACAACCTATATATATATATATATATATATATCACTCTTCATAGCACTCTTCATCACTCTTGATGAAAGCCGGACCCCGGCCGAAACGTTAGTAAAGTTCTGTTGTGGTTTTCCTACGTGCTTCTATTTTTGGCACTATATATATATATATATTTGACGCCTAGCTGCGGCGCCATGACACCTGCGGCAGCAAGGATGTTCCACATCCGCCGCCTAGGTTTGCGAGTGGTGGCGCTGGCTAACACTCCCAGTGTTAATTCTCGTTGTCAGACATGATTGTGATGAATGAAAGAAAACGACGCCGACGACGACGAAGTGTGCACGCGCTCTTTCGCGGGTGGACCATGCATGTGAGTGATCTCGCCAAATCAGCGATGGCCCAGTGGTATTCTGAAGATGCGTCGTGCCACGATTGGGCACGACGCCCCCTCTGCGCGAACAGGTATCCACAAAAGAACTTCGTCGCCTGGGCGGAACGAAACTGCGCGACGCGTCACATCATAGCGAATTTTTTTTGTGTCCTAAATGGTAGCGATGTTGGCGCGGGCAATTTCACGGCAGCGGGCAATGCGAGCAGCAAATTCTTCAGGAAGAGACGCGGATGGAGCAACAAGTGCTGGAAGGAGCGTAGTGTCCAAGACGAAAGACGGCGCACGACCGTACACAAGGAAGAAGGGACTGTAATTGGTTGCACGTTGGACGGCAGTACTGAACGCACGTCAAAGGCAAGCGTTACGAAAGGTAGAATGGTAGTGGCCTGCTGATCACGAGGTCGCGGGATGAAATCCCGGCCACGGCGGCCGCCTTTCGACGGGGGCGAAATGCGAAAATACTCGTGTACTTAGATTTAGGTGCACGTTAAAGAACCTCGGTGGTCCAATTTTCCGGAGTCCCCCAATACGGCGTGCCTCATAACCCGATCTTGGTTTTGGCACGTAAAACCCCATAATTTAATTAATTTAACTTCAAAAATCGTGTCCCAGTTGGTGTGATCGGGTCAAACATACATAGACATAATGTGGGACAAAGTTCGATGAAAACACTCTGTAAGACCATTTGTTTGAGGATGGTACGCTGATGTGGTCTTATGGGTGGTGCCAGAGGCCCGGAGGACCTCACGAAGCACACGCGATTGGAACGTCTTGCCACGGTCACTCAGGAGGATACGAGGTGCGCCGTGGCGCGAAATGATACAAAAATCGGCGACTTCGGAGGCAGTACTAGAGCGAAGAGCAGCTGGCTCAGCCTAACGCGTTAGATGATCCACTGCGGTAACAATTCAGCGGTGACCAGCGGGAGTGAGCGGGAGGGAAACGCACAAGTCTATGCCCACAATTTCGAAGTGGGTGGATGGGCATAGTAGAGAGTGCAGAGGACCAGCTGGAAGGGATGTCGAGCGTTTTCTGTGCTGGCATAACGAGCAGGAGCCATAGTATTTGGCGACAGAGGTCGAAAGGCCCGGCCAGAAACAACGCGTTTTGATGCGGTGGTAGGTCTTGTGAAATCCCAAGTGGCCAGCCGTCGCGTCGTCGTGAAATGTTTCTAATACTTGGAGTCGAAGTGAGCAAGGTATGACTAGTACCCATCGGTTATCGGAAGGATGGTAGATTAATCGAAATAACGCTCCACCTTGAAGCTTAAAACGTGAAAGTTGTCGTCTTAAGCGACTGTTGGGGGGTCGTGCCAAGCCAGTGAGTCAGTAGATCAGAGTACGGCAGTATGGATCAGTACGTCGGAGTGAGACGAGGTCAGTAGACGGAAGAAAGTCAACTGAAGCAGCCTATTGTCTCGGGTTACTGGGCATATGCTGAGACGTGTGGCGAGATGGTGACGTGCAGACCGAAGGTGAAGCATGGGCGTTTGGGGACAGCGGGAAGCGCGACAAAGCGTCGGAATCTTGATGCTGTTTGCCAGACCTATACGTGACAGTGAAGTCATATTACTGCAAGCACAGTACCCATCGGCCGAGGCGTCCAGACAAGTTTTTCAGGGACGACAACCAACAGAGTGCATGGTGGTCGGTCACAATTGTGAAATGGCGGCCGTAGAGATTTGCATTGTACTGACGGCACGGTGGGGAGACATTGCTGTTCTGTGATTATGTAGTGGCGCTCAGCAGAAGAAAGAGCACGACTTGCATAAGCCACGACGTGCTCTTCAGACTTCTGATTCCGCTGCAGCAGGACAGCGGAAATTCACAGTCGTCCGACCCCACAAAGGGCGTGCTCGAAGTCAGAAGTTAGTGCAGAGAAGTGGCGATGGTGGCGAAGTCACGGACAAAGCGGCTGAAGTAGGACGCTAGTCTTAGAAAGCTTCGGAGTTCTTTAAGTGTGCTGGGTGGCGGAAATTGCAGCACTGCAGCGATTTTATCGGGATGACGACGTGGCCCAATACTCCAATGCTTCGGCTTGGAAAGCGACACTCTTTAGTATTTAGTTGGAGACCAGCCTTTGCTAGACACGCGTGAAATTTGTCTAGACGTTGTAGGTGCTGGGAGAAACTCGACGAAAAGATGACAATGTCGTCCAAGTAACAAAGGCAGGTCTTCCATTTTAAGCCACGGAGTACTGTATCTATCATACGTTCAATCGTAGCTGGTGCATTGCACACTCCAAAAGGCATAAAAAGGCCATCAGGTGTAGCAAACGCAGTATTTTCTTTAGCCGGCTTCTGCTTTGGACTATGCCAATATACGCAGCGCAAGTCGAGGCTCAAAAAGTATTCGTCACCTTGTTAGGCAACCAAAGCATCCTCGATACGAGGCATTGGATAAACCTCCTTACGGGTAATTTTGTTTAGCGCCCTATAATCGATGCAAAAGCGCATGGAACCATCGTTTTTTTAACAAGCACAACAGGATAAGACCAAGGGCTTGCTGAAGGCCTTATAATGTTGCGTGTCAGAATGTCGTTCGCTTGTTCTTGTATAGCTTTTCGCTCCGAAGGTGACACGCGGTACGGGCGACGGCGAATGATGCGAGAGCCGTTTGTTTCAATTCGATTAGTAGTTACAATGGTCTGACTCATGCCTCACGAAGAAACGTCAAAACAAGCTTCATGCTTCGTTAAAATGGTGAGGAGTGCATTAGTCTGGGTCGGATTGAGATCTGCACTCAAGGAGGCCTTAATAACACTAGTGTGGCTTTCTGCAGGCGCACAATGCCTGTAAGACGTGGCAGGCGAAACACTGACGACACACACCGGCGGAGCATCGGCGAGCTTGGGGACAGTAGACCCTTGCGGCAGTAGTAGTGGCTCAGGAGTCATGTTAAAGGCTGTGAGGCTGTCATAGCCACTAGAGAACCGGACCAAGCAAGAAGCGATGGCGAGTCCTCCAGAACTGCAGCGCTGAGAAGCTTCAACCAATGCGTCTCCGCCAACAATGTCTCTTGAGTCCACGGTAGGAACACGTTCTTCGTCTGGTGGGATAATAAAATCCGCTGCTGCAATTAGGCTGGGACGCGGGAAATCGAAAACGGGATAAATCTCGTTGTCGCCACACGAAACTAGTGCATAAGCAGCGGACAGGAAGTCCCATCCTAATGTCACCTGATGAGCGCACGTCGAAAGCGCCGCAAGTTATGCATGATGACGAATACTGTCTATCAGAACGCGAGCTGTGCACTGTCCGGTAGGATAAGTTGGAGCGTCATTGGCACCACATAGAACCGGACCAACTTACGGCGTTTGCACTTTTCGCAGACGGAAGCACAGTTCATGATGGATAACAGAAATGGCAGCTTCAGTATTTACAATGGCGTCGGCAGAAACACCTGCCACACAAACCGAGAGTAAATAGGTGACCCGTAAAACGAGCAATCGCAGGGCATTGTGGGGCGCGCCGTCTGCTAGCAGCTTCCGGTTCGACGGACGACGCGGCGGCATGCCCGGCGCACGTGTTTCTTTTTTTTTTTTTTTTGTATGCGGTTTCAACTGTCAGTCGTGCGAAGCTTTCCTTCCGCTTTGTCGCCCAGCAATGTCGTACCACTCATGCAGCCGATTTCTAGGTTTCAGTTCACTCTGGGCGCGACGATGACGAGCCAATAAAGGCAAGGATACGCTTTTATTCATAAAGGAACTCTGCTTTTCGTTTCGGCGGCCTTTTTTTTTTGTTTCCGCCAGGTTTAGCTCTACGACATTTGCCGTTGCTTGGACGCACCGTCACTGACTGCTCTGCTTGTGTGTCAATCAGACAGGTGAAAAGGCTATCGTTAAACGATAATTTATCAAGCGTATAGAAGCATTACTTAGAAAATCGGGTGCTGAGGCGATGGCTACAGCGGCGCATGCTGTTCTGTGATCGTAGCTAGAAACCAATATTGTCGGTATAACGGCGCAGCTAGCGCTGGAAATGATAACTTTGCGCGCTGTCAACGGCATTTCTCGGTCGAAACTCAAAGTTCATTTGAAGTGGTACGTAGTTAGACGTTCTCGCTTTTTTTTTTTGTCATCAATGGCTGTATCGCCGTCATATTACGGCTGCCTATCTGTGCAGAAGAAGGGCTAGTTGGTTACGAGTATTATGTATCTCGCTGTGTCCCGCTTAGATTCGCGCCGTAAAACCTCGTTTCATAATACCTCTCTAACCCGCCGGGGTGGCTCAGTCAGCTAAGGCGTTGCGCTGCTGAGCACGAGGTCGCGGGATCGAATCCCGGCCTCGGCGGCCGCATTTCGATGGAGGCGAAATGCAAAAACGCCCGTGTGCTTGCGTTGTAGTGCACGTTAAAGAACCCCAGATGGTCAAAATTAGTCCGGAGCCCTCCACTACGGCGTGCCTCATAATCAGAACTGGTTTTGGCACGTAAAACCCCAGAAAGAAGATAATACCTCTATATGTGCATGCGAGGACTGACATAGTTCTGGTTGCCTGAGTCAATGTTAGAGAACGAAATATATTGGGGAATCATTCCGTGTCGGCCCTTACACAGCTAATCGCCGCCTGATAAGTGGCACTGTACGTTCATTTTATTTTTGTTCACGGATGGTCTCTGCCTTGTTACAGTTTTGGAAGTGGCAGCCATTCCTCTTATGCTTGGGCACAGCTGACTCAGCAAGGGTTGCTGCAAGGCAGTAGTTACATGCGTTCACCTTTAACGCTTGAATTTGAGCAGCCAACGGCTGAACAGCCGACGATGGTTTTGCTAGGCACCTGCAACCGGGTAATCTTTGAGTGGGACAAAGCCGGACTGCAAGCGCAAGTGGCTCACTCAGCTAAGGCGTTGCGCTGCTGAGCACGAGCTCACGGGATTGAATCCCGGCCGCGGGGCCGCATTTCGATGGAGGCGAAATGCGAAAACGCCCGTGTGCTTGTGCTGTATAGTGCATGTTAAAGAATCCCAAGTGGTCAAAATTAATCCGCAGCCCTCCACTACGGCGGGCCTCATATTCAAAGCTGGTTTTGGCACGTAAAACCCCAGAAAGAAGAACGCACTGCAAGCGCATCAATGGAATTCAACGGCGAAGTGGTGGCGGCGGCGGCTGCGCTGACTCGAACCGGAAGCAGCTAGCAGACGGCGCATCCCACAATCCCTCGCTATTTTACGGTTGACCTATTGGCGGGGCGAGAAGGCGGAATTGGGACAGTCCGTACGACGCAGTTGCTCCTCCAAAAACTGCAGCCTCTACTTTTGCGAACGGGTGTCCACAATACATAGAAAGAGAGAGGGGGGGGGGGAGGGCGAGAAGTGGTAGTTGTCGGCGTAGAACCCCCCCCCCCCCCCCGCCCTTCCGAAGTAAATTTCGGGCTACGCCACTGGCAGTCGGGTTGGCAGCGAGAGTTGTGAATGTGACATGCGACAACGTTCGAGGAGATTTACTGGTGCCGGATGAGGGAACTGAGTGCGTGCCGGCATTTTCACGTGACCTGGGCGGATGAGCAGTGCGGGGAAGCTGTAGTGGCAGGTGCCTAGCTACTGCTCTCAATCTCAATGTCGCGCGCTTTTTCTACTTCACTTGGGATCTAGTGGCTAGAAAACGTTTCATACGATCACAGTTTGGTGATTTGCTGAACGTTGGTTTCAAAAGATTGCGTTTTCCGGGAACGTACTAATTGGTAAAAAAAGAAGCGTAAATGTATTGGGTCAGTTTTTTTGGATCCTAGATTGCAAACGCTGGCTCCGGAAAATCGTGACATAAAATATTTGATGGAATACCGCAACGGATGTGACTCGGAGAAAGACGATCAGCAACTGATTAGAAGCCTTTATTCAGCAGGCTATTATATACACAGACAACCGATGACGTATTTGTCACGTAGCTTACGTGTAAAAGAAAGAAAGATAGCGGCGTTATGTGCGGCGTCATAATCTTCCTCCCGTTTAAGTTTAGTACAAGTCAATGGTTCTGAACGATAGAGTCAGCAACGAATGACTGGTCGTCGGATACGGGTAGATCTTCTCAGCTCTTTGTCTTCAGGCATGTAGCGAGGACTCGGAATGGCGGGGCGGGGCTCGACGTTTTCAGGTGCTCGCACCAGAGGAAGCCTGAAGTGGTAGTCGGGTAGAGGCTCTGGCGGCTCCGCTGTTAGCCATGCGCGCCTCAGTTGGTTTCGGTTCCTGGGGTGCACGTCGCCATTGACCATCCTCACCAGGTAGGATACCGGACCCTTGACTTTAATGACTTCCACCAGCTTGCACCGAGGTCCTGCGACGAAAATTCGGGCATAGACAGAATCACCAACACTACAGAGCTAGACGTAGCAGGCTGACGGTCTGGGCGCAGCTTGTCTAACGCTGAGCGCAATTTTCTACGCATCATGAGCTCCGCAGGACTTTTTCCTGACACTGAATGCGGGGTGGTATGTTGTTTCAATAAGCACCTAGATAGCTTGCACTGGGTCTCGTTTCCCGACTGTTTCTTCAATGCTTCTTTTACTTCCCGCACCATTCGCTCCGCCCTTCCCTTACTTAAAGCCCCTATATATAAGTAGCGTCATTCTTAGATCTTGCCGCCACCGCGCTCACCCCGGCGTTTCCTCCTCGCCGCCTCCTGTCGAACCAGCCTCCTCCGCTCCCCCATTGGCCAATCCGTGTCACGTGGAAGCACGCGTTGCGCTTTTGTATATTTATTCCTTTCCAGCGCGCTCCGACCGCCATTCTCGGGCCTGTGCGACGAAAGTGCTGTGCGCACAAACGGATCAAACGTGTTAGGGATAAGAACTTCGTTGTGATGGCATGCTGCTGCGCCTTAAGCTGCCGCAACCGACAAGGCGAGGGCAAAAGGCTTTTTTTGTTTACCATCCGGGGCGCGCAAACGCTTGCTGCACTTGGTATTTGCGCCGTCTCGCATCATCGCGTTGCTACTTCCAAAACGGCATTATTAACGGCCAGTTACAGACCGAACAAACAAAATCGCGCTTCAATAACTGCTCCGCAGGGTGCGATCGAAGTTTTCCGCGTATTTCCTCTGGTAGCGTGTTAGCTGTCGTCTTCCACGGCAGGCCCTGACGTAGGCGGCGCCGCTGTCGATATCACGCTTCGATTGCGCTTGCCGCGCTGAGCGCGACAGCGGAACGGAGGAGGAGGGAAGTGGTTGGCGCTACTTTTTATATATAGGGGTTTTACCATTACTAGCGAGATGATAAGGCGCTGTAAACACCGCAGGGATGCCGTTGAACTTGAGGAAAGCTTGCATCTACTCGCTCGTGAAAGTTGTTGCGTTATCAGAAACGATAACGTCCGGAACACCGTGAGTCGCAAACAGCGCGCGTAGTGTTGCGGTTACTGCCGATGTTTTCATGGACGGCATAATCTGCACTTCGGCCCAGTTGGAAAATGCGTCTACGACAGGCGAAAAAAACTTCGCATTCCATTGGTCCCGCAAAATCCATATGCAACCGGCTCCAAGGCTGATCTGGCTTAAGCCAGAAGTGCCCTGGTTCTTTTGGATCGCTTTGGCGGTTAAATTGACATCTGTCACAGTGAAGCACAAAATCTTCGATTTCTTTGTCCACATTTGGCCACCACATTAGGTACCTTGCCTATCTCTTCGTGGCTGTCATGCCAGGATGGTTTGCGTGTACCAAACGAAGAACATCTTTTCTTGCCGCTAGAGGTATAACTACTCTGTTGCCCCAAGGGTACAATCACGGCGCAGCGACAACCCGATTTTCCTTAATTAAAAAGCCGTAAAATCATTGTGCAAATGCGTGGGTCAACCAGAGATAACGTATTCCTTCACCGGGGACAAAATATGGTCCCTCTTTGTAAGTTCCGCGATGTCAGTCGCTTGCAACGTGGGCAATCCACGGCGTCCAACAGCAATACATCACCTGGTGGTTGCGTCTCGTCATCGAGTCCGGGTGGTGCAAGCAGTGGTGCCAGGTTTGGCGACATATAACCAAATTGGGCTACACAAAAAAAAATTTGGCGTCGACTTGGACGAGTTGGCTATGTGGCTATATTTGGGCTACCGGAAATCTGCGACTTGGCTTTGTTTGGGCTATAAGTGGCGCCCTAATCAACGCTCCAGAAGGGTTCTGATCGAGTACAAACAAATCTCTAAGGCTATGTTTTAGCTGGCTGAGCCGGCAGGCGCGCCTGTGCGTTTGTGTGTGCGCGAAATGCCCTCCCCTTCCATTCTCTGCGTCGTTGTCTGTGCCCATGGCTCTGATCTTTGATGTACTTAAACGTACTTCGAGATTCACCATGAAACAACCGATACCCGGGCATCGGGATGAGCCTGGGAGTAGAGGGTTTTTCACAGTACACTATACTAACATTGCTATGCTCAGAGAGCAATAAAATAGGGTCGGGCGATCGTGGCACCGACATGAAAGAAGCACGGGTAGATGACACGCTCCATGGCCACGGCTTCTTGGTGAATTATCGCGCAGGGCACAGCTTTCGACTTGCTTCACGTTTCTCACGCTAAGCTTTACTGCCATTTTTCTTTTCCTGCGAGATTAGCTTTTATTTGTGCTTACATTAGAGGTTCATTTCCATAAGTTAGATTTAAGATCGAATTGTCCTAGGAAAGGAGAATCGAACCATGGGGAAGTGGGCCAAGTGTGCGAGAAAGTATAAAAAGAATGGGAGCAAGACCTCGAGCCCAAAGTGGGTCCTGGTGCGTTTACTTATAGATAGTTTGCCCGTATCGTGACTGATGCAGCTACTTATTGTGCTAATATCGAAACATGTTTTCTACGATGCCATCGGTGCACCACGTCACATGAACATCACCCAGTGTGTTAGCTTAGCAGGTGAGGTGTCGCGCTGCAGGCTCGAGGACGGGGATTGGATTCCCTGCTACGGCGGCCGCATTTCGATCGAGGCGAAATGTAGGAACACCCGTGTACTTAGATTTATGTGCACGTTAAAGAACCCCAGGTGGTCAAAATTAATCCGGAGTCCCCCACTGCTTCATGCCTCCATCATATCGTGGTTTTGGCACGTAAAACCATGGTAATTATTATTGTTAGCTAATCTACATGATTTGCTTTCTGACAGTAACCGGTTTTCGCAGGATTACCACATTTGTCAATTTGTTGTTTACCTTTGCTCTTTGTGAGCCGTCGCGGCTTTTGCCATTTCAAACGAGTTACGTTCGGGACGTGCTCGTCGCCGCAAACGACTGCGCGCTTCTTACACTGAAGTGCCGTTTTGCGCAGCAACCGTTTAAAGCTTCGCTTACAGCGATTGAGACAGCGAGTGGCATCAGGGCCGCGATTTCGTAGCGATGCCTTCCGCTCGATTATATGCCACTATTATCTTCCACCCTTCACGGCCGGCTGAGCTTTGATAACGCGGGCGGGACGTCGCTCTGACCACTGACAAAGCGCGAAAAGGAATATCATCGGAGAAGGAATCGCTACAAAATCGCGGTCCTGTTGTCTCTCACTTCTTTTTAACGCATGCTTCTTGGCGTGCTAGAGACCTAATATGGCGACCAGTTTGATGCAAATGGAAACTATATAGAGTGTGTCCCAGGTAACCCGGGCCAAGCTAATTAACGAGAAAGCAGGATAGGACGATGAGACAAATAACGCGAGATATCATAGCGCGAAACACAGGCTTTCGCTCATTAAAAAAAAAGTCGTGAGCGCGTCACCGTCGCAGACCGCTGGACAACTGAAGTTTTTCTACGCCGTAGGCAGATGTCACCTGAAAGCTCAATGAAGCTTAACATTATTTTGCGTTCACGTGAGCTAAAAAGCAGAATTCGCAGTTATTATTACTGTATACAATTAAAAATAACAACTTAGTACTATCTGTCATAAAATAAAAGCACTATGATTTCGCCCTCTGTAGCGATTCGCTGGTACTTGAGAGCTTCCGGGGCCAACCAAAAAGTTCCTGCCTCCACGCAAAAAGTTCTGTGTGCAAGCGTGATGTTGACCGTCACGGTGGCAAGGACATTTGGTTACAACGGGTTGTGCAAAAAAGCATTGCCGTAGTTGAATGTGAAAATTTATATACAAATAAAACTGCAAATAAAAATGGCTATATTTGGCTACGAAATATTTTGCTCTCTTTCCGTGTTTGGCTATATTTGGGCTACAATTCCTCCAAGTTTGGGCTACGCCACCTCGTTTGAGCTGGCAACACTGGCTGGAAGACGGCTTAACGCGTCAGCGTTAAGCCGTCTTCGATATTCGGCCTGGTCGATATTCTAAGATGTAGTCATGTGCGGCCAAGAGCAGCATCCAACGCAGCATTCTTGGAGAAATCACTTCTGGTATACGTTTGTCCTTGTTAAGAAAACAAGGCAGAGGCTGGTGATCAGTCGTAATAATGAAATTACATCCGGCCAAGTATTTGTGAAATTTTTACGCCATACACGATGGCTAAGCCCTCTTTGTCAGTCTGCGCATATTTTCGCTCGCTTGCTCCAAGCGTTTTCGAAGCGTACGCTATCGTCATTCGGTACTGTCCGGCTCCCTGTGCGCCAGCACGGCTCCGATCCCAACAGGAGATGCATCGCCTGACAGCACGATTGGTCGCTGCGGATCATACGGGATTAGAACTGTTGCTGACGCTAACATGTTCTTGAGTGCACTGAAGGATTCGTGGTGTTGGCTATTCCAAAACCAGCGGCTATCTTTGTCCAACAAACGGTGGAGCGGTTCCGCGACTTCTGCTTTTCGTTTTAGGAAACGGCTGTAAAAATTCACTAGCCCAAGGAATGATTGCAATTCCCATTTTGATGACGGAGTCGGTGCGTTCAGAATCGCTTCTACCTTGCTCGTGCTAGGATGAATTCCTGTGGCATCGATCACATGACCCAAAAACTCGATGCATGTCTTGCGGAACTCGCATTTTTCTTTGTTCACTCGCAGGCATGCGGTCTGTAGAAGGGTGAGCACTGCCTCTAGTCGTTCTGCGTGTTGTTCTAGCGTGTCTGCTGATATCAAGATATCATCGAGATAGCATTTCACGCCCGAGATGACTGCCAGCAGTGTGTCAATTGTGCGCTGAAACAATCACGGCGCTACAGAAATTCCAAATGGAAGTCTGCGCACTTTAAAAAAGCCCTTGATTGTGTTCACAGTAAGCACTGTAGCCGATTCATCATCCACAACAAGCTGTTGATAGGCCCGAGCCAAATCTAGCTTCGTGAAAAAGTTGCTTGGCCCTCGTGATGCAAGGACCTCCTCAGTTGTGGGAAAAGGATAGACGCTGTTTTGAACTGCCTTGTTCACCGTGCTGCGATAATCACCGCACAAGCGTATGAAACCATTTCCCTTTCTCACGACTACGATGGGGGTTGCCAAAGCAGAGGACTGTACTGGTTCCCACACACCTTGTTTTAATAGCCTGTCTATTTCGGCTGCGACGTCATCTCGAAGTGGGAATGGCTCTGCTCTTCAAGAACGCCGGTTGTGCTTCGTCTTTTAGATCTATGCGCACTGGATCCCGAGTGCAGCCAGGCAGATCACTTCCGAACACCTCTTGAAATCGCTGAACCATTTCTGCACCCTCGGACACTTTTTTAGGGGCGAAGCTCCTTATAGCGGCACCCGTTCGTCCCTCGTAGTAGTAGTAGTGTGTAACCAGTTGGCGTTGTGTGTCCGTATATGTATGTATACCCATACATACATATATATGTATATGTATAGTATAACCGGAAGCCGACTTCCGCTTCCGGTTCCGCTTCCGTTTCCACTTCCGGTTCCGCTACCGGTTCCGGAAGCCAGCTTCCTGCTTCCGGAGAACGCTTCCGGGAGAAAAAAAATTCCGAAAGTTGTGTCCGTAGCGCGGAATCGAACCACGGACCCCTCGCTTCCCAACGCGCGGCGCTAGCCCACTACGCCACGAAGCGGACATGGACACACGCACCACGATGACAATAAATACCCAACATTAACGAAAGACCGCGCGTTTCTAACGCGTTTGTGCTAGCGCGTTACGGCCCGTGTAAGAAGCTGGTGTAAGACGCTGTGGCCTCTCCGCCTTTACTCTCTCAGCAGTCATGTGATGGCGTCGGCAAACGCGGTGCACGTTCCGGCATGTGTAAACGGCTGCGTAATACGCTGTGGCCGCTCCCCCTTACTAGAGAGTACTGCATGTTTCTGACGCGTTTGTGCTAGCGTCCCCTTAAGCGGAGATCCGATGATTCCCTCCGGAGCTTCGCCCACTCATCATCATTCACCCCGTGGATATGCTGTGACTTTTTTATTCCATGAATTTGAATTCCTCAGGCCTTAAACCAACTTCTTCCAAGCAGGCTGCTGCCTTGTTTTCTCACTGCTAGTAAAGGTAATTTCGCACACTACCTACTAGTCCCACTACTCTGAAGTGGAATTTTGCCTGCGCTGCCTTCAATTGCTCGAAACGTTTCTTGACCGACCATCAAGTGTGACGCCCCTAAGTCCACTTTCATCTGCACTTCTTTTCCTCGAATCCGTACAGTGGCGATAAACTTTTCAAGCTCGTGAACTTCGCAAACCGCGTAAAGTTCTTCTACTTCGTGAAGCGGTCTGCTTGTCTGACTTTGCTTTCGTGCCTGTTTCTTTTCTGGCTTCTCTGCAGCTTTGAGTTAACTGCGATTCTTTTCTGAAGCGACATGCTCTCAGGATATGGCCTGTTTACTTGCAGTAGCGACATGCCGCATAATGGAACTTGCAAATTTCAGCACTGTGCTTACCGTTGCAGCGGTAGCAGGCGACTTCTCTGGACGAAGCCGGTTCCCTTGAGCGCGTGTCGTGGATGGCTGCGTCGCCGGTGCCGCTCGCATCACTGTGGCTCTGTGTCCCTGATTTCTCGTTGCTCTCGTTGAGTTGCTTCCGCTGTCACAGCCATGTCGTACGCCACAGCGAATGTCAGGTTCCCTTCTGCCAGTAGGCGTTGTTGCACCGCCTCGTTGTTGATGCCGAAGACAAAACGGTTTGGCATCATCTCGTCCAGTGGAAGTGTCTTGTCCCCAAAATCGCCGTTTTCGCCCAGTTTAATCAGCGCTGTCACGTAGTCTGCGACGCTTTCCTGTGCTTTCCCCTTGAGCTTGGTTACGCTTATTAAATAAAAATCTTCCGTACAGTGCGAGGTTTCCTAAGCAGGATTAATACAGAAATTGACCCACAGTGCCCGGATTGTGGGGAGGAGTTTAGCACTCTAGCACATATGCTCTGGCAGTGTCCTGCGTTACGGGATACGTCACTCACCAGTGAACAGGACTGGAACGAGGCCATCTCAAGTACGGAACTCAAGCTCCAGTCCATGGCCGTCCAGAGGGCCCGTGAAAGAGCGGAGAGGCTTGGCCTCCCGATTCCGACATGGGAGCAGCCAGCGGCGAGCCGGGGGCCCCAGCGGGTCTCCGCCGGCTAGTCCCCTCAGGACCTCAATAAAAGTTCATTGTGTTCCGTACAGTGCCGACGGCTTCGGATGCATGTGTTCGCGGACCGCTCTCTTGATGCTATCGTAGGTTGCAGCTGTCGGATTTTCGGGTTTCACCAGCGTCGCGATGGGACCATAGAGAAAGAAATTCAACAAGAGGAGACACTCGGCAAAAACTGGCAACAGGAAACACGTCACCATACGTCACGCTATACTTTTGACACCGAACGTTAGCTGCCGCGAGCATCGAAAAAAAAAGAAAGTGAACTTAAGTTAACAGGCATTCATTTATTTTTTAAATTCTTTTCCGTGAAAACTAAAACGTTTTGCGTATAAATGAACTTAAGCTTTGCGACTTATTTTCCTTGCCTTACCTAGCCACAGGTCAATGACGCGCCAGTTACATGCGTCATCCGCCACACACTCCCCCGAAGCCAACGAGGATGGCTGCGCGCGCGTTTGAGCGCTCGCGCGCGGCGACCCGTCTGTCTCCTTCTTTTTTTCTTTTTATTGCGATAGCAATTATATGGACACTTCAACCGGATTTCTGCCGTCGGCGTCGCCGTCGCCGTGAGGTTCCGTATAGATAAAATCTTCGCCGCGCGCCGTATGCCCCAGAGGCAGCGTGCGGGGACGCGCGCTATCACGGAGAGCGAACGCACTCAATCTCCCACGCGCAAGCAAGGAAGCGGAAAGCCAGCGCCGGCACTTCTCTGCCAACAACCGCGCTCGTCGCTCGTCCGCACAGTCTCTTATCTCTCCCACGCGCAAGCAAGGAAGCGGGAAGCCAGCGCCGGAAAGAGCGGGGGGGGGGGGGGGGGGGGGGGCGCACTTCTACGCTGCCAACAACCGCGCTCGTCGTTCGGTTCGACCGCACCGTCTCTTATCTCCACACGGCTCTGACCTTTATGCGCATTCGCCGCTCAGTTTCCGTTGAAGCGATAGACCGCACGTACCTTCGCCCGCTCCTGCGGCGTATATATCCGCTCGCTGCCAGCGTTTTGACGGTCGTTGTCTGCAGTCATTCAGTGTGATATATTCATGTTTGTTTGTGCGCGCTCACACCGCGCTTCTTCAATCAGTTAGTAATAGTCGGGCCACATTTTCCAACGCACGCTACACATGCAATGCTGCCCGGGTCGGCAGTGCAGCGCTACAGGTGTGTCCCTTCGCACGCGCTGCCCACGGGAAGCGCTTCTCATCAACACCACCGTTTCACACGCGCCTTCTCGTGGTCATCGAGTCTCTCTTCATGTCGGTCTACTTACGCCGCAGCACACCTGCTTACTTAATCAGCTCATGTTTACTACAATTCATATTGCTACCAAAGCCGCTCACCTTACTTCGTATGACATTGCTGTGTTGCTATCGCATTCATCGCTTCGCCCTTAGGGCGAAACTGTGACATTTTTTTTAATGTAACCTGGTTTATTGGGCTCTCGGCGTATTCTTGCGTTCCTTCTGCACTGGGACAAGACACCACTGCACTATTGGACTACGGCAAGGTGAGAAATCTTGTTTCACAGTCTACGACGCAATTAGGCTTACGGCACGGGACCGAGACTTAAGACGCAGTTAGCGAAAAACAGCTCGGCCATCCTGGCGCAGTTAATTTGAGTAAATGAATCGTGCTGAGACATGTTTCCGACGCTTCCTAGGGGACTATTGTAACTTATTTCGGTTTTTGAGCCACACTGGCCGCACAGCGAGAACTCAGCCGTGTAGTCTAGTGCATCTTGCTATGAGAAGTTTGTGCCGCTTTCTCTGACGCCAGACATTACTGAAAAGTAATTTCGTTACTTTCTGGGGTACTTTTGAGGCACGCTGGCCGCACAGCGCGCTGTGACGCAGTTAGCGATAAGCAACTCGGCCGTGTTGATAAAGTTAGTTTGGCGTGTAATGAATCTTAGAGGCACAAGTCTGTGACGTTTTTTGTGGCTCCGCAACAGCATATACTTTCTTTCGGTACTCACGCCTGTTGAAAACGCGATGGGCGATTGCCAAGAGTGATAACATGGGGTGTGCTGCTGGCGCCGGCAGAACGCGCGAACGACGAACATATCAGAAACTTGTAATTCGAAAATTACGTCTTCTAAAGTACTGAAAAAAGGCATTGCACCCACGCATTTGTCTTGAGTGCCTGTTGCGTCCGTCTCTGTGTATGTCGCGTACCGTCGCGTCGCCCGAGGCCAAGTTTTGGAAACGCGAAGTTGCTCGTGTATTTGTGCTGCCTAAGTGCAGGAAATAATGCCCGGAAATTGGGGAACGCTTGGAAATCAGATGTTTTCATATATGTTTGGGATGAGTCGGGTATTTTCTACGCCATGTATGTAAAAGCGAATTGCTTTTGTTTGTAATGCCGCCCATTCACCGCTTTCGCACGTTTCGCCTCGCAGTATTCCTATGTCTAAATACCAAAATGACTCATGCTTGTAACATGCTGTTACGTGCTTGCAAATATAACATGCTTGTAATTTACTTTTTTTTTTCAGCTGGTACCGTCCGGTGGAGCTTCATACAGGAACTACTGCCTTACCTGCTGGTGTTGCAACGTTGGATGAACGCACAAAAAGCGCGGAACGAGCTTTTATATAGAGCAAAATAAATATTTCCTCATTGCACAAAAGGTCTTGCGTCTGCTTTGTGAAATTGCACGTGGCACAGATTCGATGGGACTTTACGAGATCGTTCGCAATCATTTTTACTAAATAACAAACCGATTCTGCACGAAGAGCAAAAAAAAAAAAAAAGGAAAGGAAAGGAAAAGGGGGGGGGGGGGGGGGCGCAGCCGGCATGCTAGCTTGCGTTCAAAATACGCGCGCCCAAAACCGAAACCGAAGTGATGCAAGTGATCGACAGCCGACCGCTTGGCACGCTGCAATCAATTCGGCCGCTGGGCCCTATGGGAGTGTCCCCTCTTGTTGAATTCCTTTCTCTATGATGAGACTGTACGTTTTCTCACCGCAGGAGCTGCGCAAAACCGCCCGTTTTTCTTCGTCCTTTGAAAGCTTGTTTATGGCTAGGTCAGCTGGTATACCCCCCAGGTGAACGGGAATTGCATCACGAGCGCCAATTTCTCCCTTGGCTCTTGGTAGACCATACTTCTGAGAAAACAAAATGAAAAAAAAAATGAAGCCTGCTGTTATGGCAATGGTTTTGCTGATGCGCGAGGGAGAGCCGGCCATCCCGCTTATCTGCAATGCGCTCGACGAGTGTCCGATTTTCTCGACAGACGAAAAAGAAAACTAGCACGAGTTCCGTTTGCTGCTACAGTCTGCATTATTCTAACGGCTGTCATTTTCAGCCTGTTCTTTTTTGTAATGACAATTCCCTTTTGCGTGTGTGGTTCATGTATTGAGTACATGCCAGCAGTAAATCTGTGTTTGCTAAAATTTTACCCTATTCCGTCTTGATACGTGAGCCAGCATACCATAGCGTGTGGCTATTGCGCTTCGGCAGGAGAATAACAGGCAGTGAAATGTGCTTTATTTTGCAATTTTATTAGCAACATTTGTACAGCAACAGATAAAATACACAAAAGAATACTGCAGACCTGAGTATCTCGCACCTACAGTACAAACTACAAATTCTGTAGGCGCATATACATAAAGCTTCTTACAATTTTTGAATAGCAAAAGTCATGTTTTTTTCTTTGGCTTCGCATGAGCCAATCTTACCAACGCAAATCATTTGTCGCAGCAGTTATCTGTGATTACTCATTGAAAAAAATATCATCAAGCGAAACCGGTTGAAAGACTGACGGCAGCGCATTTCGCATACCCTAACACAGACGAGGTGGAGTTATCCAAGCTGGAGCTGTGGTCTGAATAAAAAAAAACGGAAGTAATATAAGTTTTATGCTTACACACGCAATTGTAAGAACAAATTTCAGCACTCTTTCTAAAAAACAGTGCTTTAAATTCATGTACGTCAACTGTTATATTTTATTGTAGGATTTACGCTAAAATTATGGCACAAAGATTTAACAATCCAAATTCCTATTTTAAGTGCTACTGTATTGCAATAACAGGTTTGGTAATGCTGCTTTCTCAATAGCTATCTGAAAACACTGATCCGTTTCTTACAGCTAAATTACATTGATCACTGAATTTCCTATTTACTTGTCAATAAAGCACTGACGGATTAGTTTGTTCAACCTATTTGTATACTCCTTGTCTTCCTAGTTCTGCAGAACGCCTGTTACTGGAAGACGATCTTCCAAAAGTTGTAAGTCACTGGTAAACGGTCTATGAGCATTTCCTTTTATAGACGAATTAGTTTTGCACAGTGGGACTTGCGGGAACACCGGAGCGCGTGGCTCACTCAGCGCCGACGTAAGCACCTTCGTACGCATTGCGCGCCAGCGCGACTTGACCCGAAGGTAAATTCGTTCTTTCTGAACAAAAACTGCTCGCCTGCTTAGTTCTCAGTTAACAACCGCGAACATCGCACATCGCAGATGGATATTCGATAAAGAAGAACAGACAAGCAGGCATTTTCTTTTTTTTTCCCCTTTTTTTTAGCGACAGATTTCGCGGGGCAACGTAAGATGCACTCGGCGCCGCAGCAGGAACGCGAAGGAAACGACGCTTGCGGTGCTTTCTGCACTAGCGCAGCGCATCTTCAATTGGTCTTCACACTTTGTGAAGCTCTAGGCGACTTGCAATGTCTAACCAAGAACAGCTAAGTCTCTAACTTATTCGTCTGTGCAGCAAGCATTCTCGAATATTCTGCAAAGTTATCAGCTTATTCCATAAAGCGAACAGCAGTCGCCGAGATATAAGGAAACATAATTTCCGTCAGCGGTTTAGCTAGCACTCACACGTCTCAGAAGCTGCTGTCGATAGGTGACTTCAACGTATTTACACACCACAAAGAAATATACCGCGTGTGGAATACCCTTTCTTTCATCTTACAGCCGTTTCGATAAAGTTAGCGGCTATTCGGTGTAGCAACTGCATAAAAGTTGTCGCAGTTTCACCCGAAAGGCGAAGCATCAATTGCGATAGCAACTTAGTAGATAGCTATACGGAGTAAGAATAGTAGCTTTATCAGCTGTATAAACTTGGTCATGCAGCAGCACCGGCAACACACAGCACTGTTGTCGACACCGTCGGCGTTTTGCCCGCGTTCGCACAAAATGCGTGCGGCGTTGGTGACTGTTGCCGGAGCCTCTGATATAAATAGGCACTTGGTGCCGCAGTTAAACGTCGCCTCCCTTCCCTGCCCCCCCCCCCCCCCCCCCCCCACGGCCTTTCGTGCGTCAGAAGAAGGCGCGTTTGCTCTACATACGTATATGGTGATTGTAAAGGAGGAAAGAGACGCCTACTTCTGCAGCCCTTAAGGGAGCACGGCACAGACCGCGCGTTTGTTCTCCGCCGTGCGTTCACTCCCCGTGAAAGCGCGCGTCCCTCGCGCCCTTTCACTCGCACATACAGCGTTCGGCGGCGCGCGGCAACGATTTCATCTCCATTGACGTCATACGGAACCTCACGGCGACGGCGACGGCAACGGCGACGTCGACGGCAGAAATCTGCTTTGGAGTGTCCATATAATTGCTATCGCAATAAAAAGCGTGCTTACCTTTCATTCTCTTGGAAGCGGAAAAAAGTGGCCCTGCTGTCCCTTCCCGTGCTCGTCAACCACAGAGCTGCGCGGAAACGTCTTGTGGCCTTTCTTATGTTTTTCGTACATCGCTTGAGCCACCGGCCGATGCAGAAACAAAATGTTGCAGCGCACAATAGAAGGCAAAGGCGTGCAGAGGTGCAGAGAGCGGCAGGAGCAGACGAACGGAATGACAGCTGAAGCGAAAAGAGCGATAGCGCCGCCTGTTGATGCAACATGTGAAGCGACTAAATAAACATGTAACATGCTCAAAAAAGAAAATAGCCAACAAACATTCTATTTCTACATATAATTGCATGACTTTACTGCTATGTAGGTTGAAAAGATAGAGCCACCTATGCAAAAGTTACTGAATTTTCCTTTGGCTACCAGTGTCATGGCGACGCTTCGTTGCCGATACCGAAACTAGCCCGACTGTCCACCGCCTGGGTAAACTCTGCGCATACTGCAATGGAGCCAGTTTCAAATGCGAGTGCTCGGAACTTGCCATACTTCATAGCCTGCCTGGTTTCTCTAGCCATGCAAAAATTCTTTTTCGAATAATTACAAAGGTCTTGCGCACCCTCACCCCTCAGATGAATATAGTAAAGAACTTCATATGGAGCGCGTACCTTTTAACTTATTGCTTCGATGACAAGCAACAGAATGACAGGAAGCGGGATTCTCTGCTCGCACTACCACACAATAACTCCCAGATAGCAGACATAATAAGCACACGGGTCTTTTGATGACCAAGCGTATCGTATCGAACTTACAGATGCCAGTCACGCAAGAACACACACACACACATATATATATATATATATATATATATATATATATATATATATATATATATATATATATATAGCACAAAGTGCCACGGAACCACGGCGGAAGGAAACCCAGGAGAGGCCCCGGCCAGCACGGACGTATTGGAGAAAGTGTGGTGGAAGTCACGTGCTATTTTTTGCAAACGAGCACTGGGATGGGTACCCCAAATGTCAACGTTGCCATAGCAACCGCGCTCCTGAAGCTTTCGGTGCCCCTCTCGGTCTCTGAAAAGTGAGATAACATTTTTCCGCCGGTGTCTTTCTCGCAGCACTTTTTGTTTGCGAGAAAAGTTGACTTTGGATTGCGGTGTGTAAGCTTGAAAGTTGTGTTTTGGGTCAGTGAGTGTGAGTGTCAGCCAGCAACATAGACACTCAAGCAATCACGCCGCGGATCTTCGTCGTCTTCTTCAACGTGCCACAGAAAAGCACAGGAGTGCGTATGCTTCACTAAAACCGCTACAGAAGTTTCGTACGCTTTGTTTTGACGCGCGTGGGCAGCACACACTTGCGGTGGCTTGTAACAATGCAAGTTCAAAGTTCGCGCTCATTTGCTCCGGCGAGCTGCCCAACCCATGACTGGAGGCGCTCAGGAGATCAGAATCAGTTTATTCAATACAAAAACGGGGATAACTACATGATAAGTATATACAGAAGGAGGTCCCGTAGTTGGAAACTGAATTGGGACCTCCTATGCATGATGACGAGAATTATTAATACAAACAATGGCAACATGTGAAGTTTACGATAATAAAGGTTTTTAAAAAGCAAGGCATAAATGAAAAAAATGCAGCAGTTTAATGTATTAAATAATAACAAGGCTACGGATTCAGTTTCAGTTTCAGTTTATTATTCATTCAAATTAGTCAATACTATGGAAAACTGCAAAAAGTCTTTTTCCAAGAAAATGAAAAAAATGCAGGAAAAATATAGAGAAACCGAGTTAAAAGTTAGAAAAGGAAGAAAAAACATACTACACTGAAAAATAATAGTCGGATAAAGCTAAAAGAAAGTGCTTAAGTTCTGTATGAAACCGGTGAGATTTCAAGAATTTTAAAGGAAGTAGTATAGTGTTCCAGAGAGATAAAGCTGAAAAGTGTAGTGACTGCTTGCCGTAGTTGGTACGAACGCTGGATAAGATAAAATAATATTCTCTGCAAATCTAGTATTACTTATATTAATAAGGGACGTATTTGGTATGATGGTTACTGGAATATTATTGTTTACCGCCCTAGAGATAACACTGCAGAGGTTATATTTAACAAGATCAGTCACATTCAAAATATTATGAGCATGTAATAACTCAATCGCGTTAACGCTACGAGATGAAAATGTTATTAGACGAATAGCGCAATTTTGAATAACTTGCAATGACGTTAGGTGACTGCTATAAGTGTTTCCCCACGATTCAATGTTATAGTTGATATGAGAATGAACAAAAGCATAATACAGCGACATTAGGGTAGAAAATGAGAAATATCGTCGTGCTTTAATTTGAACGCGTATTGCATATGCCATTTTCTTTTTTACGTTAGCTATGTGAAGGTGAAATTTAAGGTGGCGATCAAATTCCACACCTCAATTGGTGCAATGATGAACTACAGTGACTGGTGATTGTTGATGGAAATGGATTGAAGGTGCTTAGGCGACCTCTGATGCGAGGTAAAGACGACAAAATTGGCTTCATTATGGTTAATCTGCAGCTTATTATGTTCACACCATGCGGAAATTGACAGAAGATCTTCGTTTAGCTTACTTGTTAGTGTTTTTACACAATTGTTAGAATTAAATACAGTAGTGTCAGCGTATAAAATGCACTTCGATGAGGAGAGGTAACTAGGCAGATCAGTAATACAAATTAGAAAAAGTAGGGAACCTAATATGGACCCCTGCGGCACACCTTTACGTATTAGCAGTAGCTGGTTTAGAGTAGTATCCCGAAATGTTAACTACTTGTTTTCTATCTTGTAAGAAACTGCGGATTAGAAGTAGTGGGGGACCTGTTATTCCGATTGCTTCGAGCATAAAGCAAGGAATTGTGTGATCAATAGTGTCGAAGCCTTAGATAGGTCAATAAATATGGAGGCTGCAAACTTACCTTCATGAATTTCTTTTTTAAGGTAATCAGTACGAGCTACAAGTGCTAGATTAGTTGAAAAACCAGAACGAAAGCCAAATTGATGGGGAGGGGGGGAGGGGGGGGGAAGAATACTAAACTTATTTAAATACTTTGTTAGACGCTTTTCGGTAACTTTTTCAATAACCTTATTAAAAATGGAAGAACACAAATAGGTCTGTAATTTAGCATGAACGTGTGATCACCTTTTTTTGACAACAGGAATGACTCAGCCGCGTTTAAGTTCACGTGGGAAGACACCGGTTTTAAAAATGAGGCTAATGATAGCAGAGCGAACGTTATCAATATGCTGTGCAATAATTTTAATATGGTAAGCGTTAATATTATCGAGGCCAGCGCTAGTGGCTTTAAGGGTCCTAATTATTGAAATTACTTCATCAGGCGTAGTTGGAAAGAGGAAAAATGAATGAGGTAGGCGGTTAAAGGACATGTTACAGCATGAAGCGGAATCAGAAGTATTGAAATCAGAGGTATTGAAATAAGCATCAGAAAAGGCATTAGCAATATCAAGCGGATTACTGGATTCTCTGTTATTGTGAATGATTCTCGAAATGACGTTCTGGGTGTTACGATTTAAAAGGTGTTAACTATTTCCTACTTTTTCCTAGTGTTGGCTTTTTCGGCTAGTCTGTTATATACATCAGAGGTGGTCATAGCGCTAGAAGACACGGACATGAACGAGAGAACAGGACGAGCGAACAGGACGAGCGAACTAGTTGAAAGTAAGCGCTCGTCTTGTTCTCTCGTTCTTGTCCGTGTCTTCGAGCGCTATGACCACCTCGGATACAATTTTATGTTCGGTATAACTCCTCTTCGCAATTCTCAGCTGAGCAGAAAGTGAGTTAGAAATTTCTTTTTTGTAACGGGCAAGTAGTTTAGTATTAAAAGGTTGTTTCTTTGTTTTAGTATACAAATTTTCACGAGACCACATTGCTTTCAGAAGGCTTTCTGTAAGCCATGGGTTTTGCGGTGATGCTACCTTTTTTCTGCATTTTTGTTTATGAGTGTGAGAGTTCAAAAGCGATGAAAGTGTCGACAGAAACTGTGAAAAATATGTTTGGGGGCAATGTTGCCAGGTCCGACGAGGCGGCGTAGCCAAAAGCTTGAAAAGTTGTAGCCCAAATGTAGCCAAACAGAAACAAAAGTGCAAGATAATTCGTAGCCAAATATAGCCATTTTATTTGCAGTTTTATTTGTGTATACATTATCACATTCGACTACGACAATCCTTTTTTGCACAACCCGTCGTAACAAAATATCCGTGCCGCCGTGACGGTGGGCCCTTGATATCAACGACAGTGATATCATGCTTGCACAGAACACTTTTTGGTTGGCCCCGGAAGCTCTTAAGTTCCAGCGAATCGCTGCAGAGGGCGAAATAAGTGCTTTTATTTTATGGCAGATAGTACTCAGTTATTATTTTTACTTATTTACAGTAATATTAACTACGAACTCTGCTTTTTAGCTGTCGTGAACGTAAAATAAGGTTCAATGTCATCGATTTGCCTACGGCCTAGAAGTTCAGCTGTGGAGCGATCTGCGACGTGCTCACGGCTTCTTTTTTATGAGCTAAAACAAGTCTTTCGTGCTATGATATCTCGCGTTATTTGTCCCATTGTCCTATCTTGTTTTCTCGTTTTTTTTTTTCATTTTTCTTTCAATTAGCTTGGCCCGGATTTGCAACCTGGCCGCCATCATAGGTCTCTAGCAGGCCAAGAACATGAGCTAAAATAAAGTGTCAGACAACAGATGCCACTCGATGTCTGAATCGGTGTAAGCGAGGCTTTAAAAGATTACTGCGTAAAACGGCACACCAGTTTAGGAAGCGCGCAGTGGGTTTCAGCGACGAGCACGTCATGAACTACTCGCTCGAAATGGTAAAATCCGCGACTGCACACAAAGAGCAAAGGTAAACAACAAATTGATAACGGTGGTAATCTGTGAAAACCGGTTACTGTCAAAAAGCAAACCATGTTGATGGCTAATAAAGTTTTAGAATAGGAGCCCCTAAAGTTTGTGGCCCCAAAGAGCTTTGCGGGTGTTAGCGTTGGGGCATGCAGGAGTGAAGAGTTTTGGAATAGGCGTTTGCGGATAGCGTATTTCGCTTGTAGCGTCACTACGGCGACAAAGAAAAGCTGTTATAAATATTTAAATAAATATTGGATTTTATGACAAGAAGAGAATTTAGACTTTCGTGTTTTCGCGCTTAATTACAATTTAAAACTTATTCTATTAGCAGCATGCAACTTGTTGCGCTTAGTTTTGAGTAACCAACTTTACGTACCTTCACCCAGTCAAGTCAAACCGTGCTAGACCTACGAGCCATAATATCGACAACTGAATTCGGAATCAGCGGCGTCTAATGAATCAATCTTCATTACACAAGTTAGTTGAGAGAAAGCGATAACCGCAATCACATCTCCTAGCGTACGAACTTCACACGTTACCACGAATCGAGCCCAGTTTGGTGCAAGGTTAGGGCCGTCGCTCCGATGGGCGCCGCCATGATTGTTGATGAAAGCTCTTGTGGCAGCTTTTGGGGCTCCCACTAAATGGATGAAATAGCGTGCCCGACGCAAAACCCAAACAACGTTTGAGGCCCCTATTCTAAAACTAATAATTGCTGGGATTTTACGTGCCAAAACCACGATATGATTGGGAAGCATGACGCAGTGGGGAACTCCGGATTAATTTTGGCCACCTCGGATTCTTTAACGTAAACCTAAATCTAAGTACACGGGTGTTCCTGCATTTCGCCTTGATCGAAATGCGGCCGCCGGGGCTGCGAATCAAACCCGCGTCCTCGAGCCAGCATCACGACACCCCACAAGCTAAGCTAACACTGTGGGTGAAGTTCCTGTGACGTGGTGCACATGTTTCGATATTAGCAGAATGGGTATCTGCATCCGTGACGTTATGGGCACACCATCTAGAAGTAAAAGCACCAGAACCCACCTTTGGCTCGGGGTCTTGCTCCCATTCTTTTTTATACGGTCTCGCATACTTGGCCCACTTCCCCATGTTTGGATTCTCCTCTCTGAGGAGGATCCGATCTTACGTCCAACCTATCGAAATGAACCTTGAATGTAAGCACGAAGAAAAATTCATCTAGCAGGAAAATGAAAATGGCAGTAAAGCTTCGCGCCAGAAACGTGGAGTAGGTCGAAAGCTGTGCCCGGTGCGATACTTCACCCGGAAGACATGGCCATGAACACACTGGAGCTTGTCATCCACCCGTGCTTCCCTTCTTTCATCTGGGCGCAACAATCACCCGACGGCCCCGACCCTATGTTATTGCTCTCCCTTCCTGAGCATAGCCGGGTTAGTACAGTGTACTGTGAAAAACCCACTACTCCCAGGTTCATCCCCATGCCAGGGGATCGGGTGCCTAACGGTCAAGCAGGGTGTAAGTTTAAGTGCATCAAAGATCAAGGCCACCGACTCAGGCAACGGCGCCGAGAGGGAAGGGAAGGGGAGGGGGGGGGGGTCATTTCGCGCACGCACACACGCACAGCCCTGCGGCCGTCTCAGCCAGCTAAAACATAGCCTTCGAGATTTGCTTCTACCCGATCAGCGCAACCTCTGGAGCGTGGATTGGGGCGCCATTTATAGCCCAAACAAAGCGGAGTCGCAGATTTTAAGTAGTCCAAATATAGCCACATAGCCAACTCGTCCAAGTCGACGCCAAAAATTTTTTCCGTAGCCCAATTTGGCTATATATAGCCAAACCTGGCAACACTGCTTTACGCCTCTGAAAGTCACGGCACGTTGGCACATAACGCTGAACCGACGAAAATAAGTGTGGCCAATAGTATTTCTGCCGTATGCGCGCTAATGTCCTCGCGAAGCCTAAGTGGCCGTCACAGGGGTCGTCGTGTCAAGCCTGTAAAACTTCCTAGCGCAGTGCCATAGGAACGACGAGAAGGAACGTTTCTCGGCTGTTCTCGAAATTTTTCTTGTACAGGACATCGTTCCGCAGGTAGTACGATGGCAATCCTCGTGAAAGTGGGCGTGGGACAACAACGTCAGCTCCCTCGAGATATCGGATGACTGGAAGCAGTTCAGAGTCTGCACGTTGATAGTCAGCTATGCGTACCACGTCGACGGCATAATAAAGAAACGGCAAATCTATCTCCAAGTCGGAGGATGTCAAGGAAATGGGGAAAGTGACAAGCAGTCAGCGTCGCTATGTTTATGGCCCGATCTGTAGACAACAGTTATGTCGCATTCCTGGAGGCGGAGGCTCCAATGAGCGAGGCGACCTGACGGGTCTCGTAGATTAGCAAGCCAGCAGAGCGAATGGTGGTTGGTCACTGATCACTCGAAATGGCCAGCCGTATAAGTAAGGTCGGAACTTGCTGATGGCCCACACGACTGCTAAACATTCTTTTTCGGTGGTCGAATAATTAGCTTCTGCTTTTGTAAGACTACGGCTCGCGTACGCAATTACACGCTCTGCGCCGTCCTGCCATTGAACCAGAATGGACCCAAGTCCTACGTTGCTTGCGTCTGTGTGAATTTCAATTGCCGCGGTGTCATCAAAATGCGCCAGCACTGGAGCGGCTTGAAGGCGTTTGCGCAATTCGGTGAAGGCCTGCTCTTGGTCTTCCGTCCACGCAAAGGGCATATCTTGTCGCGTCAGTCTCGTGAGAGGTTCAGCAATCCTTGAGAAGCCTTCAACGAAGCGACGGTAGTAAGCGCAGAGGCCCAGGAACCGCTGAACAGCCTTCTTGTCTTTAGGGTGAGGAAACTCGGTAACGGCAGCGAGCTTTTCTGGGTCTGTGTGATATGTGAAGTGCGCGAAGCGACGCAAGAAAAAAAGCAACATCTAAAGAAAAGTCCACGAGAGACTGTGAGAAAAGAAGAGGAAGAGAAGAACGGAAGAGCGGGTACGTGCCATGGTTGAAGATTATCATCATGATCATGAAAGAGGGAGAAGACACGTCGGCAGTTGGAACAAGGGCAGGCGGCTAGGGTGGAGAGGTGTGAGCTTAACGGGCGCGTGGACCCGGGCTTACGAGGCCTCTACCTGGCCGGCTCTGCACTTGCCGACGACCTGGCATCTACTCACAGCCAGCTACGGTTTGCTCGACAGTGAGCACTCTCGGAAGCTGGACGATGAGGCGCGGAAAAGTGGGCTGCCAGGTGACTGGGCCTGGATGCCTAGGCCTTCCACTCGATCACAGCGGACCTGCTGGAGACGCTCGAGACGAACATATGTGATCTCTTCTCAACGGCAAGATCTTGCTTGAGCCAGCGTCACGTCGGCCGTTCGAGACTTGCTCCCTTCCTCCGACCCCAGGCTTCATTTTGCTGGTGCCACCTCCACATAGACTTCTGGACCACCATCCTCGCCTATAACTGGTGAACACTTTACTTTCACGTGACCACCGCTTGTTCTGTTACCCCTACGTATCTTAGTGAACTCTAGCTTTGTTCGTGAACTTATCCGTGTATCGCGTGCTATAACTGTCGTTGTAATCTTTTTGCTTTGTTATTCCTAGTCCGTGTATATAAGAGAGTGTTATTTTCTATTGATAAATGTTTCCCTTGCGTGTGGTTTGCAGCCAGCCTTGTCTTTTATTGGAAGCACCAAGGCGCAACACCTTGGATGCGTTTCCTATCACACTATAAAGAACCTAATCATCACAGTCTGGTAGTACTCCTTAGGAGCTGACCACGTGGCCTAAAAACTTGAGTTCCTGGAAGCCAAAGTAAAATTTTTAAAACAGGCTTGATGCTGAGCTTTGCCTTGCGTATTGCGGTAAGGATACTTCGTAGCCGGGTGAGATATTCATCGAACGTGCTGGGAAACACAACAACGTCGTCTGCCTGGCACTAGACACGTCTGCCACTTTAGTCCGACGAGTACGGTGTCCATCATTCGTTGAAATGTAGCAGGAGCGGAACAGAGACTGAAAGGCAGGACTTTAAATTCGTATAGCCCGTCGGGAGTCACGAAGGCAGTTTTTTCACGGTCACGTTCGTCCACTTCGATTTGCCAGTAGCCTTACTTTAGGTCTAACGAATTAAAGAACTCAGCATGACGCAGATGGTACAAAGCGTCATCGATCCCTGGCAGAGGGTAAACGTCGCGTTTGGTGACTCGGTTAAGCCGTCTGTAGTCAACGCAGAAGCGTAGTGTGCTGTCTTCCCTTTTTACTAGGATGACAGGCGACGCCCACGGACTTGTGGACGGCTGGATGACGTCATCATTTAGCATTTCTTGAACTTGACGCTTAATCGCCTCCCGCTCCATAGGTGACACGCGGTATGAATCCTGACGAACAGGCCGCGCCGACTCCTCTGTAACTACCCGGTGTTGGGTAATGGAGGTGCGCTGGACTTAAGATTCTGTGGAAAAACAGCCAGAGAATTCTGTCACTAGGCCCAGCAGCTGATCCTTCTGTACATCTGCTAAGTCAGCATTATCGTGCACGCGGGTACTCAGGCTGGCGTGAGTTGTTGCATCCGGGGAAGTCACTTGTAACGTGCCGACGTCGGAGAAGTCAACAATGTCGTGCAGAAAGGCTACAGCTGTACATGAGCTACGTGCTCATGGCTGAAGTTTGTCAACAAAACTTACGAGCACTTATTCTGTATTCGAACAAGGCCCCGGGCGATGCAGATGTGTCTTTCGAGCAACAGCGGGGTATTTGTTTCGGCAATACCCTCATAGTCGTCGAATATGTCGCAGGTAACGAGGGTCAATACGCTGCTCCTTGGCGGCACCGTGATGTTCTCGTCGACAATCTTCAAGGCGTTGACATACGTGTCGTCAGTGCCGCTCCCTGCTAAGGCCTGCGCCGTCGAAAACGTTACCAGCGACATTTGTAAGTTAATCACGGCTCCATTAGCCCACAGAAAGTCCATTCCCAGAATTAGGTCCCTCGAACAGCTTGGGAGGATAACGAAATCGCCGAGGTACGTAAACCCACGAATACTCCCTCGCGCTGTGCATCTTCCTACCGGGGTTAGCAAATGGCCTCCTGCAGTGCGAATCTGCGACCCAGTCCACTCGGTAGAGACTTTCTTCAGCTTGCAAGCAAAGTCCATGCTCATAACTGAGGTGTCCTCTCCAGTGTCGATTAAGACTGTTATTTCTTCGTCGTCTACGGTGGCGGGAATGTTCGACGTTACTACGTCTCGTACGGTGTTTGACTGCGTCTGTATACGTCGGCGTCGTTCTGTTTTCGTCGTTGTCTTCGTAGTGGAGGATCTTGCGCACAGTCGACGTCAGCGGCCTCACCTCCGGAGGTCGCTGAACTCAGTTTTCCCGACCCGCCGGGCTAGGCAAGCGGCGTCTGAGAGCGCCGCGAGAGAAGGCTTAGCTTGGTGATGGTGACCGGTAACGAGCAGGAGAAGACGAACGGGGCTCGTTCCATCGTTGATCACCATTGCGACGATTCGCGACGAAACTATTTCCGGCGGCCGCTCACCAGGTCGTGGACGAGGTGCATTCGGCGAGAATCCACGGAGCCCCACGTGACGATAAGGACACATTCTGTAGATGTGTCCGGCTTCGACACAATGATAACAAGGGGCTTGTAGTCTGCGGTGCGCCAGACGTTGCTCTTCCTAGTTATTGCTTCGGCGATGTGCGGTGGGCTGCGAGGCCTGAAGCTTACGTCCATTTGCCATGCTATAGGCACTTGAGGGTGGTGGACGGCGTACTGCTTCAGCGTAACTTATTTCAACACGCAGTCCCTGCTGTGGTGCCTCGTACTGTTCAGGAACATGAACGGCCTGTCGGACCAAGGCGCGCACCATTTCCGCAATGGAAAGTTGTCCCACAGAGGCAGCGGTCGTCTGCATCTTCTGCAGTTCCTCCTTGATGACAGCCCTGATGATTTCTCGCAATGCACTGATGTCGTTGCCGAGGGTAACGGCAGAGAGTTCCCTTGAAATCACGGCGTCGCGGTTGTATTGCCTGGCCCGCTGTTGAAGGGCCTTTTCCATGGTATAGTGGCTTCGTCGTGGAGCTCTGCAAGTGTCGTCGGCGGATTTCGAATGAGGCCAGCAAAGATTTCCTCTTTGACGCCGCGCATTAGGTGGCGCACCTTCTTTACTTCCGTCATAGAGGGATCCGCACGTCTGAAGAGCCGATTCATGTCTTCTACGTACGCCGTCACTCGCTCATTCGGGCCTTGAATTCTCGCCTCCATTGCTAACTCCGCCCTCTCCTTCCTGTCCGCCCTGGCGAATGTATTAAGGAACTGCCGACTAAATCCTTCCCATGACGTCAGTGTCGCCTCGTGGTTCTCAAACCATGTTTTCGCAATCTTCAAGAGCGAAGTGCAAAGTACACGTAGCGTAGCTTACGTTCGTGGGCCCAGTCGTTGACGTTGGCGACCCGGTCGAAATGGTCAAGCCAGTCGTCGGCGTCCTCTGAAGCACTCCCGTGGAACGGATTCGGCGTCCGGGTCTGATTGACGACCACGTGCTGCAGTAACGGCAGGAGGTGGTTGGTTCGTCATTCTACTTCGTTCGGGTAGCAGACCGTGCTGTGGCTGGAGTCCGTGGAGATGTCGGCTGGTACGAACGTGCACAGGGCCGAACTACTCGCTAGGCTTAGGTGTCGGGTACGCTCCGGAGATCTTAGCATCCCAGCACTTCCACCAGAAATGTCACCCAGCTAGTACAGCTAGAATAGATGACCAGCAACAGATAGGCAATAAACACGTCAGCCTTTAGCAATGGCTGGACCTAGGAGAGCGCGCGAGCAACCACGAACTTCGTCGTTCTCACCTCGAAGGGCCAGTGTCACCACGTGCCAACTTATTTCTTGGCAATATTCGAGCGCACGACGGTGCGCGCCGCGACAGCAGCGGTCTTTCAGCATGCCGCGAAACGGCGGGCCTCCTGCAATCTTTGTTGACTGCATGCCGCTAGACAAGTAGTTATACCTGCGCTGTAGTAGCAGCCATCCTGTCTCTTTAGCAACTGATAAATGACTGATGCAATGCATATCAGCTCGCAGTAACGTACGTGCGAATCACGCGCTGCAGCGCAAGCTCATGCGCTGCTCGCTTGATGTACCTCCTAATGACAGCGCTCGAACATCGATGTGCTGTAATCAATACTGCCTTGCTGCGCTGCCCCAACGTGCTGGCTTGAAATCAAGGATGAGCGCATTTAACTCTCAAACCTGTGCTGCTCGTAGTGGGGTAATGAAGTTGTCCGGCGCACCCAACGCTCCGCTTCGTGAGGCCTTGAAGAAAAATGGTAGAATCTGATGTTGGGATTCAGGCCTTCTTGCTCGTTGCAGCTCACGACGCAGCAGTAACGACGGTGACGCTTTTTCGAGGCTGAGCTAGGTCTCTGCAGATCTGTCATGATGAGAGGAACGACGCGACCTTCGGCTTGGCCGGCAACGAACGAAGTGCCCGGCGCTGTTTATTGTCATGTTAAATATACACTAATGCAATGATGATGATGATTAGGATGATGATGATGGTTTATTGGCATCCCCTTTGAAACGGGGCGGCGACAAATAGTCACCTAGCCTGTTTGATTTAATGAGGTATATACTATACATGTGCTTTATCTAGCATTTTTGTATAGCTCTCATTATTCTTTTTTTTTCGTTTTCACAAATTTACCTTGTACCGCTACCTATGATTTAAGAGATCAGGTCGTATCCATTTCTTTCCATTCTTTGCATCCAATTCACGGTCTCTATTTCTCTCACTTTCTTTCGGATGACTCCTGGTTGTCTATTTACAGTTTCGATTATCCTGTACTTGCAATGATTGCCAACTTCATTGACCTCTTCCTCCATTCTGTGTCCACGCTTTTCATGTAGAGTACTTGTGCATTTTAGCCGCCCATTTATTTTCATCCATGTTCCTGGGCCTTTCTTCAAAACTAATTTTGCTCTGTGCTTCTCTGACTTCACAAGAGGTCCAACCCATGCCACCCGACACTGCCTAATTTGTGGTATTACCGTGAGCTCCCAAAGCCAACCGGCCTACTGATCTTTGGTGAACTTCCAAACACGACAAGATATCCGATTTTAAGCATAGAATGGCATTTGCGAATGTTAGCACTGGCACCATTACTCCTTTCCAGATGCCACGCACCACCTCATACTTATTGTGGCCCCACAGTGCTCTGTGTTTCATTATTGCGGCATTCCGTTTCCCCTTTGTTTTCAGATTATCTTGGCGGTTGCTTGAGTAATTGTTTCCTTCGTTTATGCGTACGCCGAGGTACTTATATTGCTTCACTATGGGTATTACTTGCTGTTAAATTGACACCACGAAGTTACTCGTCTCTTCATTAAAGATCCTAATTCCCGATTTCTCTGTGCTACACTTAAGGCCTAGATTTGTCGATGCATTCTCACAGATATTCACAAGTATATATCTGTAAATCTTTTTTATTGTCCGCTAGTAGCACTATGTCGTCTGCGTACATCAGTCCCGGGACCTTCTGTTGCACCATTTGTCCATTACGCATGTAGGATAAATCAAAACCTATTTCGCTGTTTCCAGTCGTCTTTCTATACCCTTAACGTAAAGCGTGAACAACAATGGTGACAGAGGGCATCCTTGCTTCAATCCTTGGTGAATTCCCATCATTTCATTACCTTTTCGACTTTCCCATACCACTTGTACTTGGTTGTCTCTATATATCTCCCTCAACAGCTCCACAAAATCGTTATCTATGCCTTCGTATTGAAGAATATCACATAACAATTCCCTGTCTACGTTGTCATAAGCTCCTTTAATATCTAGAAATGCTATCCATAAAGGTCTTTTCTGAGCTACTGAAATCTCTATGCACTGAGTTAGTACAAACATATCCTCTAAGCGTCTGCCTGGCCTGAACCCATTCTGTAGTTCCCTCAATACATCGTTTTTCTCCACCCACTTCGACAGTTCTAATGTTATGGCTTGCATTGCCATTCTATATATCACCGACGTTGCTGTAACTGGCCTGTACGAGCTCGTCTTATCCTTATCTCCTTGGCCTTTGTAGGTGAGATTCATCTTGCTTTCACGCCATCCAACGTGAATTTTCTTTGTTCTAATCACTTGCTCAATGACATTAGTCAGCAGTGCCTTGCTTTTTGGACCGAGGTTTTTGATTAGCTGTATTGGGATTTCATCGGGTCCTGCTGCCGTGTTGTTAGGGACATTTTCTGCTGCATTTTTCCAATAAAAGCTATCTATGCTAAATTTTGATCTCTCAGGCCTCTCTGCTGTCGCTGGATCTGCTGTCTGAACTACGCTTTTTCTCGTGCCGAAGTTATCCCTAATAACGTCTGCTATGTACCGCAGCGCATCGTCTCCTTATTAGATGTTACAGTCTTCATCCCTTATAGCCGTTTGCGAGTTTTTAGTCGGAACTCCGAGTGCTTTTATATGGTTCCAGACTTTTTTTTGGGCGCCTTTGTCTCTTTTGTGAATATTATGCACCCAACGTTCACTTGCGCATTTAATTTTCTCTTCCACGAGCTCACTCGCCACCCTTTTCTTTTCTCGGTATGTATTCCATCTAAGGAGCACCTATCCTTCTTGTAATCCCAACTTTTTGGCTTCTCGATGAGCCCTAGATGCCTCTTTACGCTCTTCTATAGCTTGTTTTATTTCCTTGTTACACCACTTACGTGGTTTCCTCTTTCCAATCCAACAATTTTTTTGCCGTGTATGCCTTATTTCATGCTGCATAACGTCCACCAGTTCCTTATATTCCCAGACTGCTGTAGGACATACCTCAATTTTCTTCTCTATGTTGTTTGCGATCTCCATTATTTGCTCGTCATTCATTTTTAAATACTCTGAGGCTATTGGTTCATCTATCGGTTGGTACAATGGAACCACTTCCGTGGCGCCCTCTGTTAGAGGGGTAGCAGCGTTTTTGCTAGTGGTTTTAGTGGTGCCACGGTGGGCGAGAATTCAACACAACACAACACTACAGGATCGGCGTCGCCGATTCCGTCTGCTTCGAGCATTACGTCCCACGGCACACGGAGAGTCCGTTTTCGTTAAACTTGGCTGCGCCAAGCTCGCAGCATGGTCGGCGTGGTCTGCGAGAAGTGACGAGCCTTTTCGCACTCGCAACAGGGCAGAAAAAAGTGCGAATTGACGCAAAACTCGGGCTAGAAACGCGCTTCACCACAGCCAAGGCTCAGTGCTACCCAAGCTGGTACTACCGAGATAAATTTTCTCGCCCCCACCAGGTGCCGCCACTATCCCTCAAACTCCAGCGCAAGACGCCTATATATATAGTTTACACGTGCGTCACTTCCGCACTGATCCACGAGCCTGTCCGCCATCTTCAGGCACCTACGCGCTTGCGGAAGCGTGCTGGAGCAGGCTGCGCGCGCTGACGCGTTGTTGATTTCAAGTTCCTTCTCCGTGGTGATCATGCCAATCTGCACGATTTTCGTTTGCCTGCACAAGAAGTACCACTGCCGCGAAGCCGAGTTACGCAGAAGCGGGCGTAGGTCTGCACGAAAAGTAATAACATGGCAGTGCGAAAGCACAAGAATGCTGTCGGCGAAACGTCGGTGCCTGTGGCTTTCCCGGATAAATCGGAATGACCTGAACAACGTGCGTGTGGTCACGTTGTTTCGGGCGAGTATATAACACGCCAAAACGCTGCACATCACGCATGATCGTAAAAGGGCGGCAGCGAAAGCCCCCGTACTGGTTGGTGACCGCCTGCCCGCACACGCATGGTTGCTTTTACCGCTCTGAAAGACGCCCGTGTACTTGTGTTGTAGTGCACGTTAAAGAAGTCCGGGCCGCCTAAATTATCCCGGAACCCTTCACTGCCGCGTGTTTCATAATTAGATCGTAATTTTAGCACGGAAAACCCCAATTTTGTTTATTTAACGGCCTGCAAACTGCTTCGCATCGTCATTTCTTGGTATGTGTGCTCCGCTTAGCGATATGCTAAGCAATATTTGAATGTCTGCATGCTTTAAATATAATGGGCTACTTCTATTTAACGCAACAAAGTTCACATGCACGGATATGCACCGAACTGTAAACCAAAACTCGCAGAAAGAAGCGAACACACGTTTTCAGCCTTGGGGAAAAAGTGCATGTAGGTGAACCTTTGTGGCAAGAGAGGTGTCCCTGAATGGAGCTACACAAGAAATACTGGGATAGTTTTCTCTGCAACACGCCAAGGAACATATGCTTTCATTGACTCACCTCGCCGAGGACGACGGTAAGACCCGACGACAGGCGCTTCGCTGCAACATTCCTCACCCAAACGCTCGTGAAATAATTGTGCGCCTTCAGCGATTTGTAAGCCTTTATTTAGTTCAGCGTGACGTAGCTCGTGGACGGGACAAGATAATAATATCCACGTACGTCGTGGCCGGGAGCACCTCGGGGTCTGAAATGGTATCCACGCCAACGTGCAGCTAGTATGGGTCCACGCCGTCGCACATTCCGACCTTTTCATTGTAGCGAGCGCGCGTCCGCCCTTGACTTTTGCCATCACAAAACATTCACGACAGCAAACATGCGGCGCTGACACGTAGAAGCGAACGCCGAACATAAACGCAGCGGGCCAGCGACTAGTAGCGAGGTGCCTAGCGATGGCGGACGGTCGGGGCATGCAGCGGATATGACGTCACGTGCAAACTATGCATAAGGTCCGCACGGCGTCGATGGCGGGATGGCGTGATCATGAACATGGTGTGATCAGGCAAGGCAACGCTATAAAATATGTGCGATAACATCTCCGTGGTCTTCGCTGGGTTTGTCTGCCTGAACGTCTGTCTGCTTGGCTGCTGCTTGGTCAGAACGCCTTAATTACGTTCTTTTTTTTTCCTTCATTACTTTGCAAATTGCTTATGTATTTGTCACTTCAGCCGTAAGTTGAGATTTGTCGCATTGTGCTGTTCGGCGCAGAGAGCTTTTTTGTGTTCTTCACTTCGCGTATGATGCTAGTGGATTGCTTCACATCAAGTAAGAAACAGCAATTTGGAATGCTGCGCAGTACGTTAGCGAGAAAGTAGTTTCTTGGTGCGAGAAAGTGAGTCGGCACATGCCGGTACACGTAGTAATGAATTCAAAACATGCGTGTGCAATTGTGTGAAAGAATGCGGTTATGCTTAGGATCATTATTCGCGGCGTTCGTAGATTGCTTGAAGCCTTTGTTAGGAGCGCAATTAGAGAGAACTTGCGAATTGAGAAGGATGTTTGTAAGATGTGGCGACGACGTATTCTGAATAAACAATCCTGCCTCAGTAGCGCATGCACGGCACCGAACGACGTATTCTGAATAAACAATCCTGCCTCAGTAGCGCATGCATGGCACCGAACGACGTATTTTGAATAAACAATCCTGCCTCAGTAGCGCATGCATGGCACCGAACGACGTATTCTGAATAAACAATCCTGCCTCAGTAGCGCATGCATGGCACCGAACGACGTATTCTGAATAAACAATCCTGCCTCAGTAGCGCATGCATGGCACCGAATGACGTATTCTGAATAAACAATAGTGACTAGAACCCAGGATGACAATCTCATCTGTTTTCTATTCCACGGCATTGGACATATTTTTAGTCACTTCTGATATTGCCCACCTTCTTCCCGTCGCTCATTTTTTTACATTCGCCGCGACGACAATCGGCCCTCGCAGCTCACCGCTCCGAGACGCTCCTGCTCCAACCCGCAGCTCCAGCCGTTCACCTTCCCCGCCCGATCGTCGTTCGCAGTCACCTCTGGTCCGCCGCTATTCATCGCCGCATCCCTCTGGACGCCCTTCCCTGGAAACCTAAATTATTCACTCCCCGGAGGTGGCGCTGCATTGGGTGCCGACCTGCCAATCCTCTTTCAACCTTGCCAACGTACGAGAACCTACTTGCCGTAGAAGTTGATCACCTGCCCATTGCTACCCTTATCGGCACCGGTGCACATATTTGCATCATGAACCCTGATCATCATGAACAGTTAAACAAAGTGCTAACACCCGCCGAGTCCTGCGTTGTCGTCTCGCGTTGCCAACCAGACTTACCTGCCTCTCTAGAACTTCGGACTTCCCCGAGGCCACGTCACGGATCGCCACTTTGTCGCCATCCGAGAAGTGCCAGATTTCAACACCGTCGCCTCGCCCTACTCCGACAATTATTTCCGCCGGCGCACCCACTTCTCCGTCGCTACAGAACGATCTCACAAAGTTTTTTGCTCTAGACCTTCTGCCCTGGCAAATGGATGACTTCCGCGACTTGCGGTTCACCTACTACGACATTTTCGACTTTGATGGTTGTGCCTTAGGTCAAACATCCCTTGTGAAACATCGCATAGATACTGGTGATGCGCCTCCATTTCACCGGCGACCTTATCACGTGTCGTCATCCGAGCGCCATGTTCAACGCGCCTTAACGCCATTCAACAAGTTGAAAAGATGCTTATAAACGGCTTTATTCAGCCGTCCGCGAGTCTGTGGGTGTCCTCTGTTGTCTTATTTAAAAAGGAGGATCAAAGTTGGAGATTATGCGCAGAATTGACATCTCAGTAAGATAGCCAAGATGTCTACCCTCTTCCACTCAATAATGACGCTCTCGATTGCCTTCACGGCGCGACCTACTTTTCCTCCATCAGCCTACAGTCTGGTTACTGGCAGATCGCCGCATGTATATTGCGACACCTTGCAACAGGTGATAGAGAATTAGAAAGAAGAGATCGCGCGTCAGTTCACGCGCCATGTGCTGGCACCTGCTTTGACCGACGCCAAGGAAGAGGCAGACGAAGACTGTCCGATCCACGTGCGGGCGCTTGAGCTTTTCGTGTGCTCGGGCACGGCCGCTGGTTGGATCCAGCGGCCGTGGCTTGGTCGGCGGTTAGAGACCCGGGCTCAACGCTTTGACTAAAGGTCACCTGTTTCCCTAGAACGTGACGTTCCTGGTGGAGGTGCTGGGTGCCCCCGACCTATGCAACAGACCCCTCCTAGCAGCAAGAACATCAGCTCCATACCGGAGCTTACACCAGTGCACCGTGCTAGCCGCAGAATTCGGGGACTGGCTTCTGAGATTGCACCATCATCTAGGAGAATGTCACAAAAGAGCGCGTAATTCAAGCGCGCGCCGAGTGTCGCGCAAGCCAGCGAAAGAACACGCCGGTCCCGCGGCAACTTCAACAGAGGGGGAGAGCGCATACGCCTCAAGCGACAACGCTAACAACGGCGCCGAAACGTCTGGAAGAGACTCGACGGAGCGACGTTAACCGGAGAGAGAGAGAGCACACGCGCGCGCCGAGACACCTTCTCACCCGGCGATTCGACAGACATTACTACCGCGTGAGCATACACCAACAGGATGAGTCATCACCCCCCCTCGAGAAGGCTCCGACAGCAGCGGTCGAATGTACGAGAAAAGAGTAGAAGCTTCCCAAGCTTTGACCATGCTACGAGATCACGACACCGATAAGAATGTTCGAGAACGCCTGTGGAAGCTATATAACCGCCGTGAGAGAATCGTTTAGTGGAATTCAGGAATTCAGGAGTTCGAGAGTTCAGTCCACACCGGTGAAGTGATGTAACGTGAAGACCGAGCGTCTGCGGAAGAAGGGGATTCCCCGGCAAGCTAGTCGACGAGTTCATCGAGCGTCTGCATTTCCGGAAGAAGTTCTTCGAGATTTGCCCGAGTTACGCCGAGGTTGTTTGACTCCAAGACCAACCAGCACGGTGAATATGATTGGACACTTAGTGTTCCTTTTCATTTTGAACTTTACGTGTTGGACTCTTAGTGCTTGTCGCTAATTATTTTCCTGTGTTTTGTGAATACCCATCTGATTTGTATTGTGTTGTGTCTAGCCTAAGTGTGCAAGTGTGTGTGTAACTGCCTTGTGTGAAGAATATATTTTGTTGTGTTTTGACAACTCTGGGCTCTGACTCGGTCTTTGGACAGCAACCGGCGTTCGCTGGCGCACCAGAGGGCCCACTATTAATTGTCCTTGCTTTCGTGGGATAATTTTCGGAAGCTGATAAGTCGGCTTTGGAATTTAGTCCGGCGTCTGCGCCTCGTTCACCGGGGTCTGTGACAGAGAACAATGGCTACGGTGGAAAGTAAGTTGGTGACAGTACCAGCTCATTACACGCTGCAGAATTCGCGAGTGCCAAGTTCCTTCCACGGCGACCTTTTTGAAGCCGTGGAAGACTGGCTAGACGACTTCGAGTGAGTAGCAGCTTTCAACGAGTGGGACGACAAAGCGAAATTAAGGACCGTGTATTTCAGCCTTGAAGACGGCACTCGCACCTGGTTCCGGAACCGCGAAGAGGTCCTCACGTTATGGCGTGAGCTACGTCGGTGACCTTTAGAGACCTATACTTGAGCCCCGATCGCCGAGAGAGCAGAACGGGCCCTCTAGTCGCGCGCTCAGAAGCCTAATGGAAGTGTTACTATGTACTTGGAAGACATGACACGTCTCTTCAGGCGCGCCGATCCTAGCATGCCGGAAGACAAAAAGCTCCGTCATTTCATGTGGGGTGTCAAAGAGCAGCGTTTCGGTGGGCTAGTTCCTAGTCCTCCTAGGACGGTTACTGAGTTCCTCACAGAAGCCGTTGCTATGGAAAAGGTGCTACAGCAGCGGTCGCACCAGTATGACCGGCAAGTAGATGCTGCTTCGACAACCGTCGGTCTGGGAGCTTTCGCTACTCACATTGAACTGTTTCGCGAGCTAATACGTTAGGTAGTGCGCGACGAGCTGCAACAACTACACCGGGAGCAGCAGCCTACGGTCAACTTAATCGCCGATGTCATGCATGACAAAGTGCAGCATGCACTCAGGGTACCTCAACCTGGACGCGAACAAGCACTCCAGGCGAGTTAACAGCCACGCACTACTTAATTAGACTGACGCGGTGAGGCGCAGCTTCCCTACATCGGCATTACCACCCCCCACGGCGAGCGATTTCCAGCGCGCGACTTATGGAAGCACATTGAGGCGCTCTATCCCTGCATCAGCGTCGCTAGCTCCCGTTAGCCCCCACGCTGCGCAACATTCGGCACAGGCGGTTCCTTACTTTCCCGACAACCGCCCTGTCACACGTAAATAGGAGATTCGCGCACGCCCGACCGAAGATCGCTTTGTTACCACTGTGATGAGGCGGGGCAGGTATACCGACAGTGCCCTTACCGCCAACTTTGACTGCAGGGTTTTGCTGCCAATTCAGCTCGAGCTCGGTTCGGACAGGGCCGCCCGAAATTGAAGAGTTCATCGCCCAGCAGCAAGCGCCAGTCACCAAGACGCCAGTCACGATCGCCATCATCGCGGCGATCCTATGCAAATCGTGCGGGTTCATCGGGGATGACGCGAAGACAGTCTCCGAGCCCTCGCCTGGAAAACTGACGTCAGCGACATTTCGAGGCGAGGCCGCTGATACGCGACGTGCTGAAGACATCGACGCGACCTCGAACCGACGGAGATTCGACGACGCCTGTATCCAGAGATTTGACGACGCCTGTACCTCAGCCTGGAGACCAGTTCTCAATGAACATACCTGTGCTCGTAGATGGTAGAAATGTCAATGCGCTAGTAGACACTGGTGCTGATTACTCGATTATTAACGGAAAATTTGCGAGCCACCTCAAAGTTTTTATGCCTTGGACTACTACGCAAGTTCGTACAGCTGGCGGACACGTTGTCGCACCGCTTGGCGTGAACACTTTTAGGATACAAATCCAAAATTCCACGTGTTTTGCTAGCTGGCTTGTTGTGCGTGAATGTTCCCTTCATTTTCCCGGAATGGATTTTCTCCGGGAATATGGGGCCATCATCGACCTCAGGTAGCGTTACATCACTTCCTTTACGAAGAAAGCTCCGACACAAGATGATGCCTGCCGCCATATAACGGGTCTTCGCGTTTCCGATGATAGCGTGACGATACCGCCCCATTCGAGCATTCTGATTCAGGTGATATCTGAAGGGGGGCGCAACGGTGAAGTTCTATCAGAAGGTTACATCTCATTTTTGCTGACACTAGGAATTTGTGCGGCACGAGGAATCGTTGACCTTCGCGATGGCCGCGCTGAGGTATGGCTTACAAATTTCACGAATGAGCATCGACATCTTTTTCGCGGCACTACCATCGCCTACGCAGAAGCCTTGGAGGACGTCATTGAGTGTTTCGCATCTGAAGAAACCGACACCGAGCCTCGGACTTGATTTGAATGCCTGTGAGCGAGGCTCGAAGGCATTCACATCAATGACGAGCTGCTGGAGGAGAAAAACAAGGCACTGCGGTAACTATTATCTGAATTCAAGGCGTGCTTTGCTTCTTCGTCGAAAGTTAGTCAAACGCCAATCACTCAACACAGAATAATCCCCTACGATAATTCACGTCCTATTCACCAGCAGCCGTATCGTGTCTCGCAGCAAGAATGCGAGGAGTGAAAGCACAAGTAAAATAAATGATTGACGATGGCGTTACTCCAGCCTTCAACCAGTGCGTGGTCATCACCGGTCGTACTCGTTAATACGAAAGACGGCACGCTTCGCTTTTGTGTTGATTACCGAAAGATGAACAACGTCACTAACAAAAACGTTTACCCGCTGCCGCGCATTGATGACTCTCTCGACCGGCTACAGCGAACTAAGTATTTTTCAACCCTTGATTTCAAAAGCGGCTACTGGCAGATTGAGGTGGACGAGCGGGGCCGTAAAAAAAACTGCCTTTGTCAGTCCGGACGGTCTTTACGAGTTCCAGGTGCCTCCGTTCGGTCTCTGCTCTGCTCCAGCAACTTTCCAGCGGATGACGGACACTGTGCTGGCCGACCTGAAGTGGCAAACCTGCATCGTCTACCTAGATGATGTGGTCATTGTTTCAGCCAGCTTTTCCGAGAATCTTATAAGACTACGTCAAGTACTTGAGGCAATCCGATAGGCTAACCTCACACTAAGGCCTGAGAAAGGCCATTTCGGCTATCAAGAGCTGAAGTTTCTCGGTTATGTCGTGAGCGCAGAAGGCGTCTGTGCGGACCCCGATAAAACTGCCGCTGTGACCAGTTTTCCAACCTTTACCGATAAGAAAACTGTCCGATGCTTCCTGGGTCTCTGCGGCTACTACCGGTGCCTTGTATGTAATTTTTCAAAGATTGCTGAACCACTTATTCGTCTCACAGATGACGACATGCCGTTCATTTGGAGGGCTGAACAGGAAGCAGCTTTCACCGAGCTCCCACATCGCCTGGCTTAGCCGCACGTTCTTGAATACTTTGACGAACAGGCAAAGACTGAAATTCATACAGACGCCAGTAACATTGGTCTGGGCGCGGTACTTGTGCAACGGCAGGAGGGCGTTGAAAGAGTTATCGCTTTCGCAAGTCACACTTTATCGCACGCAGAGTCCAACTATACACCACTACAGAGAAAGAGTGCCTTGCAATCGTATGGGCCCTCGAAAAGTTTCGACCTTACCTTTACGGCCGCCCATTCAAGGTCGTGACCGATCACCACTGGTTGTGCTGGCTGGCAAACGTAAGGGATCCTTCTGGACGACTGGCATGGTTGAGCCTACGCCTGCAGGAATACGACGTAACCATCGCGCACAAGTCCAGGCGCACACACGAAGACGCCGACTCATCGTCGAGCGCACCTGTCGAACCTGCTGATCAAGACATTGAGGAGAGCGCTTTCCTTGGGGCTGTAGCCCGAAGGAAAGCGCTCTCCTCAATGTCTTTGCGAGTACGCCCGGACTTGTGCGTGATGGTTGACTTGTGCGCTTTCCTTGGGACTAAGCCTAAAGGAAAGCGCTCTCCTCAATGTCTTGTTCAGCAGGTTCGGCAGGCGCGCTCGACGACGTGTCGGCGTCTTCGTGTGTGCGCCCGGACTTGTGCGCGATGGTTACGTCGTATTCCTCCAGGCATAGGCTCCACTGTGCCAGTCGTCCAGAAGGATCCCTTATGTTTTCCAGCCAGCACAACCAGTGGTGATCGGTCACGACCTTGAATGGGCGGCCGTAAAGGTAAGGTCGAAACTTTTCGAGGGCCCATACGATGGCAAGGCACTCTTTCTCTGTAGTGGTGTATAGTTGGACTCTGCGGGCGATAAAGTGCGACTTGCGAAAGCGATAACTCTTTCAACGCCCTCCTGCCGTTGTACGAGTACCGCGCCCAAACCAATGTTACTGGCGTCTGTATGAATTTCAGTCTTGGCCTGTTCGTCAAAGTATTCAAGAACGCGCGGCGAAGCCAGGCGGTGTTGGAGCTCGGTGAAAGCTGCTTCTTGTTCAGCGCTCCAAATGAACGGCATGTCGTCATCTGTGAGACGAATAAGTGGTTCAGCAATCTTTGAAAAATTACCTACAGAGCACCGGTAGTAACCGCAGAGACCCAGGAAGCATCGGACAGTTTCCTTATCGGTAGAGGTTGGGTTCTTATCGGTAGGGGTGGGAACTTAGTTCGCTGTAGCCGGTCGAGAGAGTCATCAATGCGCGGCAGCGGGTAAACTTTTTTTGTGACGTTCTTGATCTTTCGGTAATCAACACAAAAGCGAAGCGTCCCGTCTTTCGTATTAACGAGTACGACCGGTGATGAACACAGACTGTTTCAAGGCTGGAGTAACGCCATCGTCAATAATTTATTTTACTTGTGCTTTTACCTCACATTCTTGCTGCTAACACGATACGGCTGCTCGTGAGTATGACGTGAATTATCGTAGGTGATTATTGTGTGTTGCGTGATTGGCGTTTAACTAACTTTCTACGAAGAAGCAAAGCACGCCTTGAATTCAGATAATAGTTACCACAGTGCCTTCTTTTTCTCCTCCTGCAGCTCGTCATTGACGGAATACCTGCGAGCGAGGCTTCATCGGTGTCGGTTTCTAGAGATGCGAAACACCCAATGACGTCCTCCCAGGCTTCAGCGTAGGCGATGGTAGTGCCGCGAAAAAGGTGTCGATGCTCATTCGTGATATTTGTGATCCATAGGTCAGCCCGGCCATCCAAATTTCTAGGGTCAGCAAAAGGGCAATATTACCCTCTTCTAGAACTTAGCTGTTGCGCCCCCTTCAGATATCAGCTGAACCAGCATGTTCAAACGGGCTGGTATCGTCACGCTGTCGTCGGAAACGCGAAGACCGGCTCTATGGCGGCAGGCATCATCTTGTGTCGTAGCTTTCCTCCTAGGGAAAGTGACGTATATAATGCTTCCTGAGGTCGATGATGGCACCATATTCCCTGACAAAATTCATTCCAAGTATTCAATCACGGGAACGTTCACGCAGATCAATGCAGCAAGGGAGAAAGGGGGAATTCCGGATTTGTATCCTTGCAGTGCTCGCGCGAAGTGGTGTGACAACGTGACCGCCAGCTGTACGAACTTGCGTCCCAGTCCAAAGCATAATAACTTTCTCGAGAAGGCTCGCCAATTTTAATAATTTAATTAAATTATGGGGTTCTACGTGCCAAAACCACGATCTGATTATGAGGCACGCCGTAGTGGGGGACTCCGGGAATTTGGACCACCTGGGGTTATTTTAACGTGCTACTAAATCTAAGTACACGGATGTTTTCGCATTTCGACCGCATCGAAATGCGGCCGCCGTGGCCGGCATTCAATCCCGCGACCTCGTGCTCAGCAGCCCAACACCATAGCCACTGAGCAACCATGGCGGGTGGCTCGCCAATTTTCCGCTAATCATCGAGTAATTAGCACCAGTGTCCACTAGCGCACTGACATTTCTACCATCGACGAGCACAGGTATGTTCATTGAGAACTTGCCTCCAGGCTGAGGTACAGGCGTCGTCAAATCTCTGGATACAAGCGTGTCGTCGAATCTCCGTCGGGTCGAGGTCACGTCGATTGCAGGTCTTCAGCACGTCGCGTATCAGCGGCCTCGCCTGGAAAGGTCGCTGACGTCTGTTTTCCAGGCGAGGGCTCAGATACCGTCCTCGCGTCATCCCCGATGAACCTGCACGATTTGCATAGCATCGCCAGGGTGATGCGACCGCGATTGGCCTCTTGGTAACTGTGGCGCTTGCTGCTCGGCGATGAACTCTTCAATTTCGGGCGGCCTCTGTTCGAACTGCGGGCGAGGTGAATAGGCAGCGAAAACCTCTAGTCGAAGTTGGCGGTAAGGGAACGTTCGGTACACGTTACCCGCTTCACCACAATCGTAACAAAGCGCCGTCGGTCGGGCGTGCGCAAATGTCCGATTTTCGTGTTACAGGGCCGTTGTCTAGAAAGTAAGGAACCGCCTGTGCCAAGTGTAGCATAGCGTGGAGGGTAACGTGAGCTGGCGGCGCTGATGCAGGGATGGAGCGCCTCAATGTGTTTCCATAAGTCGCACGCTGGAAATCGCTCACCGTGGGTGGTGGCGATGCCGATGTAGGGGAACTGCGCCTCAACGCGTCAGCGTAAGTCATGCGCGGCAATTAACTCGCCTGGAGTGCTTGTTCGGCGCCAGGTTGAGGTACCCTGAGTGCATGTTGCACTTCGTCTTTCACGATGTCGGCGATGAAGTTGACCGTAGGCTGCTGCGCCCAGTGCAGCTGTTGCAGCTCGTTGCGGACTACCAATCGTATTAGCTCGCGGAACAGTTCAATGACAGTAGCGAAAGCTCCCAGACCGACGGTTGTCGAAGCAGCATTTACTTGCTGGTCGTACTAGTTCGACCGCTGCTGTAGCACCATTTTCATAGCCATGGTTTCTGTAAGGAACTCAGTAACTGTCCTAGGAAGGCTGCGAACCAGCCAACCGAAACGATGCTCTTTGACACCCCACATCAAATGACGGAGCTCCTGGTCTTCCAGCATGCTAAGATCGGCGCGCCTGAATAGACGTGTCATGTCTTTCACGTACATCGTAATACTTTTAATAGGCTTCTGAGCGCGCGATTAAAGGGTCCGTTCTGCTCGTTCTCGGCGATCGAGGCTCGAGTAGGTCTCTAAAAGTCACCGACGTAACTCACGCCATGACGTCAGGACCTCATCGTGGTTCCGGAACCAGGTGCGAGCGCCGTCTTCGAGGCTGAAATACACGTTCCTTAATTTCGCTTTGTCGTCCCACTCGTTGAAAGCTGCTACTCACTCAAAGTCGTCTAGCCAGGCTTCCACGGCTTCAAAACGGTCTCCATGGAAGGAACTTGGCACTCGCGGATTCTGCAGCGTGTAATGAGCTGGTACTGTCACCAACATACCTTCCACCGTGGCCATTGTTCTCCCAGATGATGGTACAATCTCACAAGCCAGTCCTCGATTTCTCCGGCTAGCACGGTGCACTGGTGCAAGCTCCCGTATGACGCTGATTTTCTAGCTGCTAGGAGGGGTCTGTTGCATAGGTCGAAGCCACCCAGCACTTCCACCAGGAATGTAACGTTCTAGGAAAACAGGCGACCTTTATTTGAAGCGTTGAGCCCGGGTCTCTAACCGTCGACCGAGCCGCGGCTGCTGGATCCATCCATCGGCCGTGACCGAGCACACGAAAAGCTCAAGCGCCAACGCGTGAATCGAACGGTCTTCCTCTGTCTCTTCCCTGGCGTCCGTCAAAGCTGGTGCCAGCACATGGCGCGTGGACTGACGCGCGTTTTCTTCCTTCTAATTCTGCAGCACCTGTTGCAAGGTGTGGCAATATACATACGGCCATCTACCAGTAACCAGAGCGTAGGTCGATGCAGGAAAAGTAGGTCCGCTGTCAAGGCACTCGAGAGCGTCATCAATAAGTGGAAGAGGATAGACATCTTGGTGATCTTATTGAGATGTCAATTCTACGCAGAATCTCCAACTGTGATCCTTCTTTTTTAAATAAGACAACAGGGGACACCCACAGACTCGCGGGCGGCTGAATAAAGCCACTTATAAGCGTCTTTTCAACTTGTTTAATAACTTGGCGCTCGGATGGTGATACGCGGTAAGGTCGCCGGTGAATTGGAGGCGCATCACCAGTATGTATGCGATGTTTCACAAGAGATGTTTGACCTAAGGCACAACCTTCAAAGTCGAAAATGTCGTAGTAGGTGGACCGCAAGTCGCGGAAGCCATCCACTTGCGAATGCAGAAGGTCTAGAGCAAAAATCTTTTTGAGATCGTTCTGTAGCGATGGAGAAGTGGGTGCGCCGGCGGAAATAATTGTCGGAGTAGGGCGAGGCGACGGTGTTAAAATCTGGCACTTCTCGGATGGCGACAACGTCGCCAAAGCTATGCCTTGGGGAAGTCCGAAGTTCGAGAGAGGCAGATAAGTTTGCTTGGCCACACAGTACGCACAACGCAGGACTCGGGGGCTGTAAGAACTTTGTTTAACTGTTCACGATGATCAGGGCTCATGATGCAAATATGTGCACCGGTGTCGATAAGGGTAGCAATGGGCAGGCGATCAACTTCTACCACAAATAGGTTCTTGTACATTGGCACGGTTGAAAGAGGATTGGCAGGTCGGCACCCAATGCAGCGCCACCTCCGGGGAGTGAACAGTTTAGTTTTCCTGAGAAGGGCGTCCAGAGGGATGCGGCGATGAATAGCGGTGGACCAGAGGTGACTGCGAACGACGATCGTGCGGGGAAGGTGAACGGCTGGAGCTGGGGGTTGGAGCAGGAGCGTCTCGGAGCGGTCAGCTGTTACGAGCGGAAAACTGCAAAGGCCGATTGTCGTCGCGGCGAATGTAAAAAAAAATGAGCGAGGGGAAGAAGGTGGGCGATATCGGAAGTGACAAAAAGATGTCCAATGCCGTGGCATAGAAAACAGATGCGATTGTCGTCCTGGGTTCTCGTCACGATATCGGCTACACGTCGCTGTATATTCAGGTGGAGCAATAGAACTAACCAGAGCGTAATTACAGGATCCGGTGGGCTCTAGTCCTACGTTAGCCAGCTCTTCCCAAACGACGGCTTGAATTAAAGAGATCGTCGGTCGGGAATCGTCGGAAGGGTGGGTGAATAAGTAATGTGGTGACCCCGCTTCAAATTCCAGACTCATGATGCGGACAAGGTTATAGGTGGTGGACAGCTGAGTTGGCGGCTTAATATCTGCTAATGACAACGTAGCGGCAGTGTTTGAAAGCCGCATAAATTTGTCGGCCATGCGATGAGTCTTTCGTTCTTCAAAACGCCTGCACTTTTTGATAATGCCTTCAACGGTTGAGCAGTCCGTAAAGACCAGCCAGTTGAAAGCATCATCAACAATGCCTTACAGGACGTGCCTCCTTTGTCCGCCTCCGTCATGTTGGTATGAATTTGGTGGCAAAGGGTGATAACGTCAATTATGGACGACACGTAAGACTCCGTGGGTGTTTGAGCGCGACAGCAGCGTGGCGCTCACGACCAATTTGTTTGCCAAATAGGTCACGAAGCTTCTCCTTGCATAGATCCCAGCTGGTCAGCTCTGCTTCGTGAGTGTCAAACCAGACGCGCCCTGTTCTGCTGAGGTAAAAAGCTACATTGACGAGTGTCACTGTCGGGTCCCACCGATTGTTCGTTGCCACGCGCTCGTCCTTTCCAAGCCAGTCATCGACGTCAACGCTGTTGGTGCCGCAAAAGGAGTCAGGATCACGGAGTTGGATGTTTTATTGCGATAGCTAAGGTATGGACACTCAAAGAGGATTTCTGCCGTCGGCGTCGTCGTCGCCGTCGCCGTGAGGTTCCGTATGACGTCAACGGCGATGAAATCGTTGCCGCGCGCCGGACGCTGTATGTGCGAGTGAAAGGGCGCGAGGGACGCAAGCTTTCACGAGGAGCAAACGCACGGCGGAGAACAAACGCGCGTTCTGCGCCGTGCACCCTGAAGGGCTGCAGAATTAAGCGTCTCTTTCCTCCTTTACTGTCACCATATATATATATATATATATATATATATATATATATATAGCAAACGGTTGCGCGATGATAAGTGGTTCTTGAGGGAAAGGGAAAGGTTGGCGCTATCTTCTGCAGCCCTTGAGGGAGCACGGCTCAGCGCCAAAGGTTGCGCGAAAGGCCGTGGGCGGACTGGAGGGAGGGAGGGAGGAACGGGGGGAGTCGACGTTTAGCTGCGGCACCAAATGCATATTTATATGAAAACGTTGCGACGTGAGAAGGTGGTAAAGACTTCCGACGCTGCTGGACGAGTTTCCCGTTCTGATCTCGTCGAAAACCTCCGAGCCGCCCCAAGAGGCCCTGGCAACAGTCACCAACGCAGCGCGCGTTCGGTGCGAACGCGGGCAAAACGGCGACGGCGTCGACAATAGTTTTGCGGGTTGCTGGTTCTGCTGCATTTACAGGTTTATACAGCTGATAAAACTACTATCCTTACTCCGTACAGCTCTCTACTTTGTTGCTATCGCAATTGATGCTTCGCCTTTCGGGTGAAACTGCGACATTTTTTTTTAAGCGAAAGCTTCATTACGCTACCTCTGGCAGCCGCCGGCGAATCAACAGTTTTCACCTTGAGAGCTAGAGGTCAAACCACAAGAAAGGCATTAAGGGGCGTTTAAAGTCCGACGTTATCGGTGTGTGGGCGAGCGTCATCAGACGCCGGGCGCGTAGGAGCGCTTTGGCCGCGCGTCCGGTTAAGTTGGCGGCGCCAGTACGTCGAACCATCGGTCGAACTATAGCCGGTGCTGTTCTAGCCAACGTGACATAACGTGTGCGCGCGCTCACGCTACGCCGGACTATATTTAGGCCTGTACGGAGCCCTGAAAGGAGACATTGCCGCCGTTGACCACATAGAGTTGGGCCCGGCTGTGAGTTGCAACCAAGTCTCACTACTTTACTGATCACCGCAGTGTCTTGATAGGCATAAAAATGACCAATAAACACTGTATTCATTGCAAACATGTCTGTATATCATTGCGAAACCACACCGCGGCCACAGCTTGACAATGGACCTAGCCCGGGCAGTGAAGCTTTCGCTATAGACCTTTTCACAAACCGACGTTTGAGCAGCGCCATTGGCCGACACGAGCGACGTCTAGCGTCGCCGCCATTTTGGACTGTGCGCCTTGCGAGAGCAGGCCGGCCGCACTTCGGTTGTGTGATCTTCGCCGCGCATTATTTCGATTGTTTTCTTCCGCTTCGCTTATCTTGTGCCGCTTGAATTGTTACATGTTTCACGTGCTCGCGTGAGCGCTCAGTGTAGTGTGCCATGGCAACAGCAAGCCCAGCCAGTGGATGTGGTGTTTCTTCGTCGGTAGCGGCGGCAGCCGCGTCTGCTTCGTCGAGACCTGGCGTGCTAATCAGCGGCATATTTCATTGTTATTGCTGGGCACATGTGACCGTATCGTCGATTGAATCTGATCACCATTACGTTTCGCGATTGAGGGTTGCTTCATTTAGCGAAAGCAGGTGCGTACGTAGCTGTCGGGCAATGCTTATAGAACCAGGCGCCGGCAGCCCGACGACGCGTGTCAGTGGTTGGTAGATATGCGGTGGTTACTCCATACGCTTCCGACGCAACTGAAGAGCTCAATCATGCAAAATTTATTGGATATGGTGCGGTGCAGGGTGCTTATAACCAAATGTCAAAGCATAAAGCGTGGCGATCGAGCAGCGCGGTACCTGCAGCGAACCGACGCGCGGCAGTGATCACAGATGCCAGCGCGACTGATACAGCCCAGGTGCTAGATTTTTATTTTTAGTATTTATTTATTTATACGTACTGTCAATCCCAATATGGATTATAACAGGACTTCTTATAAAGATATATTTGTTTACATATATTTTACGTTTGTTTACCTGGGATGGCTTTTCTTTCGAATGTCTGAATTTGGAACAAGCTTCTATCACGGTGAACCTTAACGTAGATCGTGCGCGAAGTTTGTATTCAAGATATCGCGTACGGCAAAAATTGTTCGTGTGCGCTATCTCAAGCGAAATAAGCCATTAATATTGCAGCGTAAGGGCCATCTCTGCTCTTTCTCTTAATTGTTTCCCTTACACCGTCTCACTGTGCTGTGTTCATAATAAAGTAATGTCGAGTCTTAACAATTGTCGAATAAATACATATGCATATGACTGTAAACCACTACTGACCGTGAGTGAAAAGCGCTTAGTGGTCAGCGAAGCAGTCTCTGCACGCACGTAAGTATTTCACTTGATCGACAGTGCGAATTTTTTTTCGTTACTGTTATTCTTGCAAGCATGATACTATTGTCCGCGTACCCATGCGAATATCGTTTTTTTTTTTTACGTTCTTACTTGCGCGGGCTCATTTAGCGCATTACGGTTCCCGAATTCTAACACTGGCGCTAGGCCGCACTGATGAGGTTGACACGTTCGTTTTTGCATTCTCTTGCTGCCCAAGCACATAGACAACGCTCAAAGATGGGTGAGCTCGATGCAGCACCACACTGTTGAAGTTAATTACCTTTATGGGCAGGGCCGCGTAGGGTGCGTGTGAACGCAGAGACAATGTTTTGGTGGACACAGGGTCTGCATACATCTTCCATAGGACACGATTTTTCCAGATCGTTGCGAAGTGTATGTACCGACTAGTTCTCTCGCAGAGTGCTCCAATTTGTCTTATACCGGTGTCACACGGCCACTTTTGATAGCGATCGAGACCGATCTGGATCGGAATGTTCGACCGCGATTGGCTCCCTTCCGCAGATTGAGCAAAGAATCCAATCGCGACCAAGAAATTCGACCCATATCGGGCTCGATCACGATCAAAAGTACGCCGTGTGACCCCCGTATTAGGCACTGGAATGAAGTCGTGTTTGAAAGAATAACAAATGTAGCCTCTGCCACAACATACGAGAAAATATTGCATCGAAGAGCTGACAATTCTCGCAACCTGTTGGGAAATGTGCCGAAAAGAGTTTACCAAAATGCGTTATTTTACTGATGTGTGCATTGGTTCACATTAGACTGAAGAGCCAAGTCCTCAGGTGATGCAGGAAACCGGCGAAGCGTGAACATACCACATCGCGGCAGAGGTCTCGCGGAGTGCTGTGTTGTGGACACACTTAGTCCCTAAAATCGTTATTTTCCACTGGTTGTTTGTGCACCCATAAACTGCACAGTGCTGGCCTGTAGCCTTTTGATGAGTATATATGCCATTATTTTACGAGCGTAAGTCATTCGTGACAAAAATAAACGTAAACATCGAAGGAAAGCTACCACTCCGCAATGCAAGCGCAAGGCAAGCTCACAGTCAAGACCGAACAGGCAATACTGACACATACTCTCCACGCCAGACCGTCGGGAGCGCCCTCGTGAAAACGTCTATAGGCTCCGTACAGTGAACAGAGGGCGCTACAACCGAATACGGCAAAATAAAGCCCCTTGATGTTAGAAAGTAGCGACACGCTTTGATCTACGCCGCAACACCCTCGCCGGCGCGGTCAACCTCCTCTTTTTCTCCCCCTCTTTCGCGGAGGCAGCGCATCCGCCACGCTGAATGGCTGCGGCGCTCGAGACCACCCCGTCAGGTGACCCTGACGTCACGAAAACGGCGCGAAACTTGCTTTCGCGCGCCTTTAGTTTCTCCCGCTCGCCATGAGCAGTCCAAGTGGTGGTCGCCCTGCCGCTCCGAACGTGTGTTTCCCAAGTTTTTCCATCCTTTCGTAGGAATCTGAGATTCGTTCTCCGTGAAAATGCCTTGCTGCTGCGCGTTTCAATGCAGCAGCAGGCCAGAGAAAGGGCAAGCCTTATTTTATATCCCCCGAGGTGAACGGAATGTCGTGCGTCGGAAGCAGTGGCTCCATAACATCGGGAGAAGGGATTTCGCCCCTTCTAAGCACGCCGTTCTTTGCGAGGTGAATGTTGCAGCTTTCCTCATATTTGTGGATGAAGTTGCATGGAGATTTTAATGCTCTTCCCATAGCCGGACTCTTCGTTCAGTTTAATACAGAGCACCGATAACTGTGCATAGTTTTTTTTTTAAGTGAGTCGGCTGAAATTTTCGTTGACTCGTCGAGCCGTGACAAAGCTTTTTGTGTTTTCGCGCGTGCGTTAGTTTTCAAATGTATGTAATTTGTGAGTTAATGCCTGTAACTCATATTTTGTAGTTGTGTGCGTGTGTGTGTGCGTGTTTGTGTATGTGCGTGCTTGTGTGCGTGTATGTGTGTGCATGTATGTGTGCGCGCGCGTGTGTGTGTTCGTGTGATCCTTGTGCCTGATACTTGTGAAGCCAAGGAACTATTTTACTCTTATTGCGTGCTTATTGTATCTTTGCAAAGTTTCAATACTGCGAGCATTTTTTTTCTTTATGTACTTTATGTTGCGAAGGCATGAACCGCAATATATAGGTAGATAAGTGGTATTATGTATTATTCGCGCATGCTCATTAAGTACAAGCCACGCGCTTCTGATAATATCCCTCAATTCGGATAAACTTGACATCTTGAAGTCTGTAAGTTAATTATCAAGTGCCAGTCTTAGCAGTTTCCGTGTAAGCAATCAGCCTTTTTTTTTTTTGAGAGAGAGACTTAGGTTACTCCCAGAGGTGATGGAATGTAATTTCTCGTCGTTTCATAGTGACGGAATACAGGCGCGTGTGTAAAGTTCTATGTTGGCTGTTTCGCAAGCACAGCACGTATTTCGCACAGTGGCATTGGTACAAAGGCTTTTGGCCCACTCATTTTGGCGAATTCACTTTAAGTAAACTATCACATTTCTTCTTGGTTACCTTCTCTGAGCCCTTTAAGAGCGAAGATAGCGAACCAAATTCTCGTTTATACTCTACGCTGCTTATATTGTATGCACCCAATACACCTCCGCGTTACGGACAACCCAAGTGGCGGCGTAGAGGTAAAGCTTGTAAAGCTTGTAAAGCGATAAATACAAGCTTCCGCTTGTATTTATCGAAGCGTCCTAAAAAATGGCACGACGTTCTATCGGAAACGTACTTTCGTCATGACAGTTTCACAAGGGATAAATTCCCATACAGCGCTTCAAAGGGCCGAATAAACAAGCGCGCGCATTGATTCTAATGCGGCTGCAGCGAGCCACTGGAGGGTTCAGCGCCGCGCCGGCCCGGTGAGGGGGAGAAATCCGAGGAGAATTGAGGAGGAAAGCGCGCGCGTGGGGGAGAGTGTCGCTACTTTCTAACATCAAGGGGTTTTACGGCAAAATAGGGTGCCTCGATGCCAGCGCCGCCGTTCGGCGACGCTGGGCATCGAGGCACCCTACGGCAAAACGCCGTGCAGCGCCAATGGTGGTAGGAATGTGAAACACTGAGACGGCCGCTCCGAGCCCCGCGGCAGCGACTGAACGTGTTTCATCGCGCGCGTGACGTTCCAAATGTCGCGTGTGTTGTTTTGCGGCTTTAAGCCGATAAGCTGTATTGAAAATTACTCTCGTGCTCCTATACTCGACAAAGGAGACAAGCTGTATGTGGCGGGCATGTTTACGACGTGAAGGAGACCGACGGCGCCGACTTGAGGGCGCCGTCGGTCACTCTGAGCAAGGGAAACAAGTGTACGACGTTTCCTTGCAGGTAGGAAGAACATGCATGCATTTTTATATCAGCAAGTGGTTTTGACGCATAAGCGGAAGCGCACACGCTACCACGACTTATTGGAGGAAAATCTGCGGTGCAAGTTAAACGAAGACGAAGAACACATAAACAGGACGGGAGCTTGCGGCACATTGCAACTAGCTGAAACCAAGATTATGCTACCGCGAGGTTTTTTGAATGAGATCAGTCCCAAATCGATATTCGGCGATTACACGTCGTTTTTGCTACGTTGCCAGGTATTCCGGTGCGTGGTCACAGAAATGTCCAACTGCAGCTCTGCTATTCGCAGTATATCGTTCATTTCGTGGCCGACGTGCGCAGAAATGCATTTTTGCAAATCTATAAATGAAGCGTTTCTAGGTGTTGATTTTTCCTTTATTGGCTACTCCGCCGTTCACGAAGTGTTTGGAGCAGATCCTGCTCGTCTGCTTCGGCATCCACACCGAGCCGTCATTCTCGCCGAAGAAAAGAAGAGGAGCATGATTGCGAATACTACGCAGTTCATACTGACGAAACAGTGCCCTATGCATGCGGCCGCAAGCAAGAGCGCACATGCAGTAACCGAATGACTTCTTCACGAGACGGTAAACGAGGCAAACACGCCACAATACGCTGACGAGAGAGAGCAGTCTCACGGCGGGCGCCACTTGGTGAAGGCATTTGAAGTTTAGATGTTACACGCACCATCACTACCCCCAAAATCAACGCAAACCGAGTTTGCTTACTTCGCTGAAAGTATCACAGAAAAACGCAATTTAACAGTTAATTACCGGACTGCAAGCAATCAACAAATATTTGCATGCAGCCTACAAGAGCATTTGAGGCGCAAATTCGTGCGTCAAATTTCGCGCTACGCAAGCTTGCTGTGCAAAACGTGCTCCATACACTTCCAACCGCGCTAAGCACACAAGTACAGTTGCAGAACCTCAAGCTATAGCTAGACCTGGCTAGACCTTAAAGCATATAGTTACATTGACACTAGGAAAACGCTGTTTTCACAATTGCTTAACTCTTCGAACAGCAACAATCCATCTTTTTCGTCGTTCTTGCTCCCACGGGCGGCCAGGAAATCGGTATACAATTTCACGCCAGGCTGGCCTTCGTGGCTGTGGCAGTTTTTTACGCAGCAGTACTGGCACTTGTTCCTCTTCCTTTTCCGTACGCTTTCAGTCGATGGATTCGAATTAGTCGAGCGGAAGGATGACATTGTCTCAACGCCAGAAAAGACCGAACAGCACCATCGACGCCGCGCCTACGAATACCCCCACGCGATTTGGCCGTCTCATTATTGTTGGCGGCGCTGCGACAGATGGCGCAGCAATCGCAGCAAACTTCACTGTACGGAGCCTATATCAACCAGTGTGAACCAAAAGCTAAACCACGCTAATTTTTAATAGAATCCTTTCTGCCGGTAAGCAGTGCGTGAGGCGATATATTAAATAATGTTGTTATTATTGGCGTGTAGTAATTCCATCATGACCTGTCGCTGAATATGGCATGTAGCTGACTACATGTTCTAGCTCAAAAACTGCGACTCCTTTAAACGCTTCACCGCGAGTAAGTGGCGGCGCGTAATAGGACAAAATATACATACAGCGACTTTGTTGACCTTTTTGCGATATCTTCCAGTAATTTAGCCAATTCGCAACCTTATGTAAAACGCTTATTTGTGCCGCAATGACATTTTTAGTTCTCAGCAACTGTTTCAAATATGGTCAAGTCAAGTTGCGTGTGTCTTGTGAACCACCGTCAGAGCTCCAATCCGATTCTTCTTCTGCATGGTACGCAGGGATGTTTTCGTGAAGCCGTACGTTAAACGAGGCTCTTTTTTTGTGTATCCGCACCAGCCGTATTTGAAGGCAACAAACATTAAGTGTAAAGGTCGCAGTCGGTCAAGCAGTAGCCTGAAAAATTGAATGATTTCTGTATTCACCATTTGTTCCAATAACACCGAGAGGCCCACAAATATATTTTCCAACGCCTTTTTATTGCCATTTCTACTGTCGACGCTAGGACACTTGAAAGCGATGAGTGCTCCACATGAGACAGACGATTTTCTGCACCGGTATACGAGCAAGATCGCTCTGCACAAATAGCATGGGTTTCGTGTATTCGACATCTCTTTTGCTGAATTATATCTGGAAATTGTAATTCCTGTGCTCTTGAAGAGCAGCTATTGAAACCAACTTGCTCTCATCGCCGTAACTGAACAATTAAAGATGGCGATTGATAAGGGCATATATGCTGGATCAGTGTTCGTGGATCTAACTAAAGCCGTCGATAAAATTACCCACCCGGGTCTTAACCTTTAAAGTTGTATCTATTGGAATAACATGCCCTGCTCTGATTTTAATGCAAGATTGCTTGAAACAGAGAACACATATACTAATAATTATAGGTGTTCTTTCTAAATCAATGATAACTAACATTGGTTTCCCACACAGGGATTGATACTTGGCCTACTTTTGTTTTTTATTATGTGTTATCCCCTATAAAAATTTCTATCATTTTTAGACCGTCTTTAGAGTATTGTTACTAGAACCAATCAACAGTCAATAGAAATCCTTCCATCGGTCTTTAGGCTTCCTAACAACTCCATAGTAACACCCTAGAAGCAATTCGCCGCCAGCATTATTTAAAAACATGTTAATAGGGTGTCTGTCAACATCCTACTAACTAGAAACACGTTTCTTTAGACCTCCTATTAACATTCATTAAATTGAAGCATGTTCATAGGCTTTCTGTGAACGTCCTATTAATAATTTACTAGCGCTTTCTTTAAATAGTAACATTGTTTTAACAATTGGCTACCAACATTGCATAGAAACGTGTTTGTAGACTTATCAACATCCTACCAGCTTTCTACTGAGTTTTAAGGCCTCATTATGACTAAATTATTCAAACATCCCTACCAACATTTTCCCTTTAGACAATCTAGAAACATTGTCCACAGTTGGTCACAGTATGTGAATAAAAACATGTTCAAAGCTGCTGATAAATTTAAGCTAACCTGAAAATTATTAACTTTAGATCACCCAGTACACCAGCCTACCACCCTATAATGCCAGAGCCGCAACTATTTGATTGTAGCGAAGAAGACAGACACTAGTCGGTTCAGCGCTACTGGATCCAAACGTTAGTGGGTCGAGCGCTCTCGCTCAGCAACGGCTCTCGTGCTTTGAAGCTGTAACTGCTCTGCCCGTCGATGTTGCGCTGCTCCGAGCTCTTCCAAATAAACACCTTTAGAATTACATTTATTGGACGCTATTAACGTCTGTCACCTTATGTATATGTTTAGGGGATCTTACTGGAGTATTGATACATTATCTAAGCTCTTGACGCGATGTGCAGCTGAATCCACAGGTTGCGAAAGGAGCTACTGAAAATGAAGGTCTGACAAATTGGAAGCGTTGCGAATTTTGCATCACACATTTATTACATTGCCCAATCAGTCAAACTTGGGAACCGCAGAAATGAGACTGTAGTTATGCGAAGCAGCATTCTGGCGTTAGTTGTAGTTGCACCTTAGCTATAATGGAAATGTTTCTTGGTGTGAGATTGTGCTGTGGGTTATTTGGCGTTGTATCCTGAAAAAAAGGAAGTGAGTAGAAGTAGGCAAAAGCAAAGAATTAGTTACGTTCATACATTATTTACCCCAAATTAAGTCATCGCGACCTCTGTCAGAACTCGTGTTTGTACGCTTCGCGTTATAGCCACTTCAAGCGAACCGCATGACGCGCAATAGTTCAAGTTTGTAAAAGATCGTTTTTAAAACATTTTACGTCATTGCATTTCGCGCTCGTAACAACAACCTGCCAAAATGCGTATAAGAAACTAAAATTTAAAAATATGTTATAAAAAATGATGCAAAATCACATACTTTTTATTATAACTTGGAGACAGAACTCGGCGCAGTGCTGTCTTGAAAAGGTGGCAAAGAAGTTGCAGAAACGTTCACATCACGGAACGAAGAAAGCGCCATGCCTTCGCAGCATGGTGCTAGTTGGTTATTTCCGTCACAAATACGCATCCACGTGTGCTGGAAGCCCTCTTGTATTGATGAATCAGCCACAACACAGCATAAGCACAAACAGCAGCAAACATAGCTAAAAACTGATACAAAACGCGACCAAACACCCCTATATCGCACCGACCGTACCATGCCAGTGTGGCAAAGGAATGATGACGATGGGCTCCTGTTAGGCTTGACTCGGACACGTGCAAGTTTGTCGCATGCGCGAGAGAGGCTTGTGACATTCTTTCCATCCACCAGCTCGCCTTGACCACCGCCGAACCGTGTGCAGCCCCTTTCC